>NC_092691.1:1560244-1860244 GCF_964275005.1 Diadema setosum | reverse complement strand
TCATTTTTTATAGATATATTGAAAGATTGGGGGGGGGGGGATAGGTACGGGTGCTTGCTTGTTTGTGTGTGAGAGAAGAGAGAGAGCAAATAACTACATTTATGGCTACTAGAGGTCACTTGGGACAATGTGCCAACCACTACTTCTAGGAAATGGGATATTTTGATTGCGAAGGGATCTGACCTGTGTTGTCCTTGCAGTGATTATGTGTATGACATGTGACTCTCTCCTGGGCTGTCCATGGTATGACTGACACTCCTGGCAGTACATATGTATGTTTATATCGAGATAATCTTTGATACTTCTTCATAGATTTTATCAAGACAGTGTCTTCACTTTTGCAAGATCGATCTAGAATGTTGTATACGGCAAATATTTCACAAGGCTTTTACTTTTGTGAATTTCGCGAGTCAGGTGCTATTCGAAATTTTAAAGGCATGCAAATATGTTGACTCTGATCCCAATATGAATGTGATGTGCTGGAGTAGAATTTGTCCAGCACATTGTGAGTCTGGCATGTAGGCCCTACATGTATGTCGTGCTAGACAGCCTACGAGTCTAGCACAACCTGTAGTTCACACCAGACGAGGAGACTCTATTGAAACGGTTTCAGCGTGAGCATGGGAAACACTTCCGGTAACCTGTGCTGTTTCTGGCGGAGTGTACACAAGTGCACGAGAAAATGCCCGCCTCTTGAGGAATAACATGCGCCCACTGGTTTCCATAGAATTGTATGCTGACCTCGTTCGAGATGACCAGGGGTCTCTAAGTGGGGGTATTTCTCACCCACCCCCCCCCCCCCCCCCCATCTGAGCTAATATAAAAAACAAACAAACAAACAAACTTGTTTTCTTCTGGCAAATATCAATTGGCTTGTCCTCCAGAGGTTCTCCTAATCAGGGGACTCTTAAACAGGGTAATATTTGAGAACAGAAGAAGTTACAGAGCCTCTGTATATTGTAGTTTGTGTTCCTTGTTCTGTGAATATATTTCCATGATGCATCATCGTGATTGATGACCCCCCCCCCCTACACACACACACACACACACACAAATTTGTACAGTGTTCATTTTAACTTCAGTTTTGAGCTTCAGTGTTCATCATATTACATGTAACCTGTTGAGGACGAGTCCAGAGTATACTTGGGCAGACGTCTTATGGGAAATGCGTGTTGTACATGTAGCAAAATCAGCCCGTGCATTGCAGTAGCCAGTAAGTGCTGTGCGTGTTGCATGAGCTGGCCATGATGGCCTCATGGTAGAAGCATGGTAGAGTGTAGGAGGGAGCTGGTCAGAATCTTGCTGACTGATACCCCAGGGACTAGGGTTGCTGGGTTACACCTTCCCCGTATGTACAATTGTACCATCATTGCATCAAAGACCTCGCACCCAGGAGCTGACATGGATTGTAATACTGGGATGATGCAGGGAGGTGGGAAGAGATTCCCACCTCCCTGGATGATGGGGTGTTGGCTGGGGCTTTGACTGCTGTTGTCAAAATTATATGTCTTGCCTAAAGCAGTTACCATGCTGTGTTGGAGATGATCTAAGATATTTTTGGCTTGTTAATAATTTGCCTTTCATTGATATAATGGGTATGTATATTGCCACCGTGAATGCTAAAGGGCATATCGATATCATTGGCAATACATTACTACGTGTACGTATACATTGTAAAACTTCTACATAATTTTTTTCTGTTCCCTTAAAGGGATTGTATAGTTTTGGTTGAGATCTAATTTCAGGTTCCTAACATTTTTTGCTGAGATAATGCGAAACCTCTTATGAAATATAAAAGAGCATGTAATTCTATGAGTAATTCAACATTTATTTGATGAAAATTGGTTTTGAAATGGCTGAGATATCCAAAAAAGAGCAATTCTAATAAAGTGTTGGACCCACACTTTATTACGATCGCTTTGTTTTACTTTGTTTTTGGATGTTTCAGTCATTCCAAACCCGATTTTCATCAAATAAACTTTGAATTCCTCTTAAAATGGTAAGCTCTGTACTATATCATAAGTGTTTTCTTGGTATCTCGCAAAAAGTTAAAAGCCCAATTCTCATCTCCACCAATACTGTAAGTTAAAATTTCTGATCTACTTGTAGCTACAATGTACAAATTGTACAGCACCTGCTTTATGTTCTTTAGTTCTTCATCATCATCAAATCATTCCTAATGGTACTGTATTATTAGAATGCTGTCTTTAAATACTATGTGTGCACTGTGATACTAATTACAGGAAAAAGTACCCTTTCATTCTAATACCTTCTTAAATGTGTTGTTGAGAGGAATTATTTCTTCATCCATAGTAAGCATGCTGTTGACATGGCTGATTTGTAATGGAGAAAGCACATCCTATTAAGGCAGTAGCAATGAAACATGCTGTGTACAATATTCCAACATTGTTTTAACAGTGAGATTTTTAAACTGAATTGTTCTAAAATTATTGAACGATCGGTGTGCGCAAGGAGTATCTGTGAAGCAAATGGAAGTTATCTTTGTCTTGCAACACTGTAAGTGAGGCCTCCGTGTGGCTGTTCATTTACTGTATAATGAGAATATGAAATGGACGGCTCAGAGAAATGCTTAAAGGTACTGTTTACCATTGGCAGCAGCGATTTAAAAAATGTTTGAGTTAAATCACATTTGATGCATTTATGTGTAGGTCAGTTGTATCACAAGACATTCTGTTGAAGTACTACGTAAAAATTTCATAATAAAGCTGAATAAAGGAGTATACGGTCACTATTTTTCTGATTAAACCATATCTGTAGGTGGTTTACTGTACTCTAGAAACAATTCTGTAATAACTATTGTTCACATTCTGTATATTTAAACATTAATTATAATGATTAACATTTTTACATTGGTTGTTTCTATCCCGAACTCACATATTAGAACTATTTTGAAGCACTAAAGCTGTTTTTTTTTTTTTTGGTCTCATCTGCAAATGGTGAATATTACCTTTAATATGATAGTTATCCTTGGCAACCCCATGGGTTTGTAGCAAGAAGGGCAGGCATTCCACACTGTGATACCTTTATTTGGTTTCTGGTAATGCTGTGGCAGCTTGGCTCTCTGAGAAACACGGGGGGGGGGGGGGGGGGGGGAGAGAAAACGTGGTACACTGTCATTCTACACCAGCGCATCTCTAGAGGATCTGTTGTGCGACACGTGCAGATTACTGCCCCACGATAATTGATCGTGTACAAGTATGGTCAGACTGTAGGGAGGTTGAGCCGTGCTAAGCTCCGTGCAGTATGATTCACACACACAGGCAATTCACATGTGTGCATATAATACACAAATGTCATTGCATCTCATTAGAGTATTAGAGTGCATTTAAATGTGTTGATTGCATTAAATATCCTCTTAAAGGAATCTCTTATTTTGTTAAATAGCTGATTTAAAGGGACTGTACAGTACTGGTTGAGGTGAGGATTCAGCATTTTTGATGAGATAATGAGAAACCTCTTATGAAATATGAAAGAACCTGTACACTGTAATTTCAAGAAGGATCCAATGTTTATTTGATGAAATTTGGCCTTGAAATGGCTGAGATATGAAAAAAAAAAGTGATCCTAGTAAAATTGGCAGGCCACGACTTTTATTAGGATCTCTTTGTTTTACCTTGTTTTTAGTCATCTCTGTCTTTTCAAAACCGATTTTCATCAAACAAACTTTTGATTCCCCTCTGGATCCGCCAGCTGCATAAAGCTGTCTCTTGAAATCTTTTCTTTAATTTTGAGAGGGACCCAGTTTTGCTGTCTGCCCATTGATCCTGACTGGTTTTTTGCCGGAATAATACTTTTACATCTGCTCTGTGTCGCTTCATATTAATAGCCATGTGTACAGATTGCAGATAAGAAACACGACTGAAAATGAAAGTTCTGTCATTAGAAATTGCACATTACGCTGTACACCACTGTATGTACATGTATGTATTGCATGTATTCATGTGCAAGAGTGCATCATGCATTGCTGGTCTGCAGTTTCCTTCCCATTTCAGTGGACTCTATATACATTTTGTATTACAAGCACACTGTAGAATATATTAGTGCTTCAGTTTAACAGGAAGGAGGGGGGCACCTTCTTTTTTCTTTGCGCGCAAAATGATCAGAGATGTACAGTAATTACATGCAGTTAGTAGATCGAGGTAATGTAAGGACTGTACTTTGGATAGCTATTGCCAGTCCATGCCATTCCAGTGGGATGGGAAGATTTCCAATAACTCCAGTTTGAATGAACTCAATTATCCACAGCGGAGTGCATTTCCAGGAATGCAGACATGTCTATGGAATTCAACAATTTTCCTGGGCAGGCATGCATTTTGTTATTAAACCAGCTGTAGCAGGGTTTCAATAACAAAGTTGAATTGGGAAGGATGTGTATGTGTGTGCGCGCGCGTGTGTGTGTGTGTGTGTGTGTGTGTGTGTGTGTACATCAGCATGTACAGTATGTGCATGTACGTATGTGTGTGTGTGTGTGCATCTGTGTGCACCTGTGAGTCTGTGTATACATGTGTTTGTGTGTTTTTGTATTTTTTTTTTCACAATATACAGGTATAAAATATCTGACAGACAAGGTGGTGTATAACTGGATGTTTATCAAAATGGATTTTGTTTGAGTACTCGAATCATGATCGGTATAACATATGCTACTGGATTCCTTTGTATATTAAATGTTTTCTTTGCATGTTTACATTTGTGTGTGTGTGTGTGTGTGTGTGTGTGTGTGTGATCAGACATCATTAATGAGTCTGATCAAATCCATTCATTTAATGTAAGAATTTTAGGTACATGTATTAAATGTAGTGGTTGCATGTCTTTGTACAGTGTATCTCTGTTTGCATGAATCTCTATAATTTCTGGTATGTCAACAAGCAGCATTAGTGACTGGGATACTGTATAAGCTGTTATTTTCACGAGGGTTTAATTTTCGCAAATTTCGCGAATGATAATTGGTCCGTGAATGTAACAACACACGAAAAAGTCACTTTGCACTATTAAAAGTAATAGTGCGCTTATGAAGGCCTCTCTGTCAATTCGCGAAAACAACTCGCCAAAAATATCTGTGAGATCATTGTATCATATTTTGAGATTGTGTATCGATCTTAAGTCAGAATGATTTCTTGTCTGACTATTTTTGTGTTTCATGAGATGTCTCCTTTCAAACATGATATTGAAGAAGAAAAGAAATGTACATTTTACAGTAGGTTCCTGTAATATTATTGTTGTATTTCTCCAGACGGATTTCCTGTAAAGACTATTCAGGTATTACAGCTGCATTGCAGAAAATAGTAACTGTGATATTTCTGTCATGGTATCTTACTCCCGTTTACTACTGAAACCCATGAAATATAAAAGATGCATGCTCAAAGGTTCCAGGAAAAACTCTGTTGTAGGAAAAGTTAAGGAGCTAAAAAGATACTAGGAGATTGAAAGGAGGAAATAGAATATGATCTCATGATATGAGAAGGTTTTAAAATATAGAATATCTGATGTGAAGATTTGAATCAACAGTTTAGATATCAAAGCAGGAAATGTTCATATTTACATGACAGCCAGATGAATTACTGTAAAAGTGGAAATTTTCGCGGTGTTGAAATTTTCACGCATTTCGTGCAACCCAAAACTAGCGCGAAAATAAAAGCATGTGAATATTTTTGCTTGCCATATGTTCCAGTAGTTGATGTCTTGATTCCGCGGAATTAAAAACAATGCGAAACTCTCCTTACCCCGCCGAGCGCGAAAAATTAGTCGCGCGAAAATATCCACTTTTACAGTAACTCTTTCATCATTACACCCTCGTCTACAAAGAAAACAGTGGAGTGAATTTTACCATGATTCAAAGTACAGTACATGTACAGTGAACCTGACAAAATAGTGTAGTATTAAATAAAATCGCGAATACTTGTTTGAACTTGTCGCCAAGCCCTCACAATGGATATCCACATTACGAAGTTAATAGCTTGTATTTACATTGTAATACAATGTGTAGATACTTCTTGAATGTGATTAGCGAAGCCATTTGTCTCAACTTTAAAGGGGTAATATCCGAAAATCTTGTATGGGAAACATCAGTGCTTTTAAAATCACTTGTGATAAATTGTCATCTCAAATCTGTGAGGGATTCATTTTTGGAGATTCCTTTAGGGAGAACACAATTGTCACAGTGAATTGGAGTAAAAGAGTAATTTGAAAATACAGGAAGACCTATGAATCAATGAATGTATTAAACAAATAAACGCTAAATGTTTGTATGTTAAATACACGTTCTGCTCAGTGGGAGGTAGTATGTAGTTAAAACTTTTTCTTGTTTGGTTTTTGTTTAAACAGTAGTGCATGCTGTGTGAACACTTTAAACTACATTGTACTTTGAATAGAAAAGGCATTGGCAATCTGACAACCTTCCCCCCCCCCCTTTTTCAAAAAAAAAAAGAGGAAGAGAAAAACTGCAGCGGCTGAATATTATGTTGATGTTGTACTTAGTAATTGATATTACTCTGTCATGAAAACATTTCAAACATGCAAATACTATTTAAATGTAATTAATACCCTGTCAATTATGACCAAATGTGTGAAAATACAAACTTTTGTACTGTTCTCTTTGGCTTTACTCGTCTGTGAAAGTCTATGGAATATGGAGTGGTTTTCACTTGAACTTGGTTGTAATACATTGCGAATTTGTTTGGAAGGCAAACGGTCACCTTGAATATGACAGTGTACAATGTAGTTTGAAGTCACTTGCTAAATTTATCAGCCAGGACTAAGTGTCAGCATTGTGTATTGTGGTTCAGTGAGTTACACTGGTGAAGTTCCAGGGACCAATTCCTCAGACGTCCGAGTCAAAAGGGCTGGTTTGTTGCCCGTCGTACTACGGTGTAAAGTCATCCGTGACTAAGCTAGAAAGTGTGATGCTGTTAGGTAATGTCATGAGGTCATTATTAGGGCAATAGGTACATCATACCCTCGATACCATCCTTAACTGCACACCATGGCTGTAATACATGTATTTGACACCCCACCCACAAATATCCCACATCTACCTGTGATACTTGTATCAGTGACAAAAATGATGGGGCTGTCCTACTCCTAGCAGTTAAAACAGATTTTCTTCCTCATGGGCAAGACCACAGGTATCAATATGTACAGTGTATGCAAGTATTATTGTTGTTGTTTTTAAGAGCAAAGCCAACTGTACCACTTTTAGATGAAATAGATATGCTGAATATTTTGTGAAGTTTTTATTTTCGCGAATTTCGCGTGTCAGTGCTATTTCGCAAAATTAAAGACACGCAAAAATAATGACTCTGATTCGGATATGAATTTGACACACACGCTCATTTCTCCATTTGGTACAGTACAATTGTACACAATGATCGTAAATTTAATTACTCGTGAAATCGTCGGGAAGTCCTGATTTCCGAAAATTTAGACTCTCTAAATTAATATGGCGTGTATGTTTACCTGTTTATCTGTAATATCACTTGTATTGTATTGCAAATGCTGAATAAATAGTAATAATGATAACAATACAACCCTGTAGTATACAGTAGATTGGAAATTGAATAAATAAATATTGAGAATGTAGGCCTATAGGCCTACAGTATGCACATTCGTATGCTTTTCTGTTGAATACAGCTGAGTGTGATATTGGCAATAGACAATTCTGGTTGATATACAAGAGCAGTTGGTTCTACACAGTATACAATATGATATGATACTACAACAAAAGGATCCGAAAGTCGGGGGAGGACATTTTTCTGAAAATGGCATAACATTATATCCGTACTCTTCTACTTTAATTTCATATATAGCACAACTCATAAAAGTACTCGGTTGCCGAGATATCGATGATTTTATTAGCGCATGTCAAGTGGTTGTAGAAATCAGAGTTTCGAGAAAAACGCCTTCAAAGGTTTCCTTTCGACGCCATCATGATCAAAGGGAGGCGAGACAGTTTTCACCGTTTGACAATAGAAGGTATGCTCCTAGCGACCTCCGCGATGTTCATTCAAGCTTAGCGTCAGCGGTCTACGCACGACCAATCAGTAATCAGGATGCCACGCACTGACCAATAAGATCGCTCCCTCGTTGCTAGGGGCAGAGTCTAGCTGCGGCGCTAAATCCAAATCTTCGGACACGATTCTGTTAAGTTGAAAGTCGGAAAATCATGGCCCAGAAAAACGCTGTTTTCTTGCCTTTCCTTGGATCATTTAGCTTCGAAATTTTGGCAGATGATAGACAAAACATTAGACTACAAAATTATGCCAAAAACAGAAATCCGATTGTTTTGACCAATTATGATGATGTGACTTCAAACTCAATTTTCTCGGCTCAGCCGTCAGCGACTTTAGGATCCTTTTGTTGTAGCGGGTCACATACGCTGTACCTACAAAGACGGGATACATTGTACCTTTCCACCCGTTAAACAAGAATGATGGTCAAGTGTTGTGAAGCTGACAGTGCATTTTTTTCTGTTTTTTAAAGAAGAAAGGTTGTCCAGTGAAAAGACACATGCCCTGGGCTTCTAATTTTGGTTTTCCTTAATGCCATGGCTACTGCTGCTATAGTTGCGTAGTCTAGTGACCTTGAGTCATGCCGGTTGACACAAAAACTTTCTCCCAAGTCCCACGCTAAGAGTACCGAATGCACGTCAGTAGCTGCGTGCTGTGAGTCAGGCACCTGGCAGTGTATGAAAGTCAGTGTGTTATGACGCAAAGAGGGGGTCAAAAACAACACGTACTGGTAAAGGGTAGGGGAAGGTGTAAGGAGGCATGTGTGACTGGATGAGGCTAATATTTTGAGTGTGACTATGACAAGTTGCACATGGCAGTCCATGTGTTCACACTGTTTGGGAAGGTGCCTTTCATACCATTTCTTTACCACTTTTAATGTAAATATGTAGTACATGTAACTATGCCTTAGAGTATGATGTAAACAGACCATGGTATGTTCCTCATAAACAGACTTTATACAGGCTGTATGTGATGTGCCATGCTTGTCCACAATTCAGAGATGTACTGTTTTGTACATACACTGTAGAAAACGACTATACCTACATTTGTATACAGGTGTACGCATAGGCCTATGTGATGCATCACGCGTTACCCCAGGGTACCGTAGTACCCCGGGTAACCGCGTTGTGTAGCGCCACCTCACGTCCACTCGAGGACAGCCAGAGAAAAATGCATGCACTGTGTGTGCGTGTACATAGTCATTCCCATGCCACATGTTATACTATGCGTGCATGGAAGCTGCGATACCACTAGCGTGTGCTTTAGTGCAGTGCAGTGCGGTGGCTAGCTCCAGCACCAAAATAATTTCCTCTTTTTGGCACCCAGGGTACAACCTTTTTAAAAAACATAAATAATTCAACAAAATGGCTGATTTTTGTTTGGTACCCCGGGATACCATTTATGTCATATATAGTATGTACTTTACGCACTTCGTCATCAGAATTCATTGGCACAAATGATATGTTTTGCCATGAAGTCACTATTTACTTTGTATCCATTTTGAAAACTACTTGATGCAACGGTAAACAGTATCATGCACATAATTAAAATCTACAGCCAGATGTCTCCCAAAGTTGTTGGTTTTAGTGTAATTTTTTTTCTCTCTCTCTTTCCCCCTCTCTTTGGCTTATAAATCGGCACATGTGATAGAGAATAAAACACAAGAAACAAAGATTTGTAACTTGGTCTATTTTCTCCAATTATCTCATTTACCTTACCCTTGGATCCGACCATGTCCTCTAAAGGTATTTATGTGAAGAAGAAGAATTGCTGTGTAGGCTGGCATTTTTGTGTGTGTGCAATGTACACTGTATTTGGTTACATTTTTGCAAATTACTGTTGGGCAGTGAATTTAACAACACACAAAAATGTTGCCTTGCACAAGGTTAATTGTGCACGTAGGATAGCCTTGGTGTCAATTCACAAAAACAACATTTCATGAAAATGTCCCTGACCTCCTCATTCATGAAAATATGTGCGCAAATAGCTTTTAAATACTAACATTGTGGGTTGACACTACAAAGAACCCAGTGATGGTACTGTGCTTTACAGAAGTTGGCCTCATGGATGCTGGTATGATATGTGGTTGAGATACAGTCATGGCTAAGGTGTCTTGAAATAGATAGGCTGGCTTAAACACCTGTACAAATAATGGGCTTGTCTGAAGCATGGCTGGGTGTCCCGTACTTTGTGTCTGCTGATATGTGTTACAGGCGTTGAAAGAGATTCTTGAAATAATGGGGATGGCGAGGCTAGGACAGCGGCAAAGCATTTCAAGTTTCGAATAACCAGTGTGAATGGTTGCCGAGCCTTGAAATCACAACTGTATTTCATTATTCATTATGAAAATTATCATACTGCTCGTAAACGTGCGTCCAGTTGACTGACACAGACTGATCACATAAACCGGGCATTATGTTGTGCTTAAAGCCATAATATACTACTGTAGTACTAAAGTACATCATTTCATTACTAGATTTCTGTCATATTAAGGCGCAGGATCAGTTTCCTGAAAATTCTGTAAGTGTGTATGATGTACAGTGTAGCACATTTCCAAGAATGATTAGTAATGCACCAAAAAACCACAACCTCTATCATTCTACAAATGTATGTCATATTGTCTGTTTGATCTGTTATGCCAGTACTCGCATAGCTAAGATCAACATATTAAGTTGTGAGTGAGTCATGAGGAAGCAACATTTTATGCTGTAAACATTACATGATGACATATCATTAAAAGTAAGACAATTTTGGGATTTTTTAAAGGGGACCACCAGACTGAACAAGACCTTTGTTTATAGGTCTAATTTTGCTCTACCAGAACACATGCCGTGAAATATCTGTAGTATGGCTGTAATTTCTGTAATCAAGAAATAATCGTGTTTACAGAGTCAAGTATTTTATAATTCAATACACTTTTGTCTGTTTACTCAAATTAATACATTCAATGTTACAGTGTACTTCTAAACTATAACATTCACTATTGCTTCTAAATTATTACGTTCACTATATTGACAGTAGTATATGGCATCAGCTGCAAGCATGCATGCATACAAGTACGGTAGGTATAAACGAGCTACTTTATTACGTATGCACGCCCTGTGGTTGTGACTGGGTGCATGTAGGGGCCAGTGATACATAATTCTACATTACATTGATTGCATTGAGTGATGTGCCATGACAGAACATCAGCCAGGCAATATACATGTGTTGGGCGAATATTGTCCTTTGTGGAGTCAGTATGAATTTTTTAGATGGTTGTGATATGCCTTTGTAAGTATTTTTAATATCCATCATTGTAGTTACAACTAAGTCCTTACCTGGTGCTACACTACAAAGTGGCTATCAAGAATCTGAGCCAGGTATTACAACTACACATAGATAGATCTGTATTATTCCTTGTTATTGCTAAAAGGCGCACAGTTACTGTAGATATTGCATACCATAAAGACTAGGAATTGTGTGATTTTGGAGGCAATATATTTTATGAAGTGAATTTCAGGACCTTCCAAATTCACAAAAATATTACCAAAGCTTTTAAAATGTCATAATTTGTGAATGAATTGTTAAATTTTCTTCAAACTTCACTTGTTTTCCAACAATTCTTCATTCAGCAAATCCACACATTTCTATTTTAGGTGAATACCAATAAAATGATGGAAAAGTGCACATGTAGGAGGAGTGTGTATTCCAAATCAGGAAACACTTGTTTTATTCTTGTCTCTCTCTCTCTCTCTCTCTCTCTCTTTTTTTTTTTTTTTTAATGTAGCAAGATTTGGATCATACTATGGTATGACTGTGAACTTTGCACATTAAGTGAAAGTAACTTGTGTGTGCTTGAACACTTTTGGTATCTAATCAGTAAGCTGTAACTACATTTGCATTTGCTCTTGCGGTCTTACCTGTATGATTGTATTGAAAGTAGAAGAAAAAAAAAATGGGGGAGGAGGCAAAATCCCCCTGTGCAGACAAGATTTTCACTTTTCTTGACCTGAGAGTTGTAGTTTTTATGCAGCTCATTTGCTAGCTGTGCGAAATTAAGATCAAAGTTCATTTATGGATGTACAAGTATCATGGTTTCGGTGAAGTGTGGTATATTTCTTAGAAAGGTTCAGTTTCAAAAGTACCTGAAGTACTTTTGAGGTAGACGTGATGTTGGAGTAGTAAAACTGAGGAGCAATGAATTAAGTGCACTTAAAGGAGTAGGGTTATAAAGTATTGACTTATACCTGCTGTGTGAGTCTTACCAAGCGCTCATATTCCTTCTCCCTTTTTTCTTGTTCTCTTCTCCAGTATTCAACCAACAAGAAACCTACCATCCAATTCAAAGGGAACAGCGGCGTAAGTACACAATGACCACCATCAGTAACCATAGCAACCACTCTCTCTCCATCCTCCAGCCTTTCTTCTGCTTCCGTATTGCCAACTCCTGTGGAAAGATATGAAAGATGATTGACCATAAAATTTCTCTTTTCTAGATATTTATTTTGCTTTCAAAGTGTACATTTACCTTGCACAGTCAATTATGAACATTTGCTCTTTACTTCACTGCTACTTGGATGGTTGTAAAATGGAGAAATGTTCAAAGTAATTATCATAAGGAAGAGACGAACCAGTCTTGTGAATTATTTTGCGGAGATATAAATGCCCAGGTAAGCAATAAGCAAGTACAGTGTACAGACCAGGTGTGATAGACATTTGTACACTGAAACTTCACAATAAAGAAAGAGATGTTTGCAAAATTACTTCTTTAATAGTAAAAACAGAATAACAGTGAATATACAACATGAGAATTAATGTGGATAGATTAAAACACAATATCCATTTTTTTTTCAACCTTTTGAATGTTGTGGTGTCAATGTTTTGTTTATATGCCTGAAAAAGGTGTAGCACATACATGTATTTGCAAATCCACCCAATAATCATTGAATGTTGATAATACCCTTTCATTCATGTTTTGTAATCTATATCAAACCTCTTAAAGATTACTACACACAGTATGTACCTGCATATTATGTTGATAGAGACAAGTGACAGGCTCCACGGGAGATGTCATTATGTTTTATGTTTCAATATCATATATATTTCTCTCACTCTCATGGGATTCATCCTGGTATGTACTATTTTTATGCCTCCGCCACGAAGTGGTGCCAGAGGCATTATGTTTTCGGGTTGTCCTTCCGTCCGTCCGTCCGTCCGTCCGTCCGTCCGTCCGTCCGTCTGTCCGTAATGAATTTTGTGGACAGGGTAACTATCAAAACCTTTTGAGGTATCCTAATGAAACTTGGCATGTGTATTAGGGGGTGCTCAAGGTCAAAGGTCAAAAGGTCAAGGTTAAATACATAAAATTTCACTATTTCTACCATATCTATGCAATGCCTGAAGATATTTTCTTGAAATTTAGTGTATTCATGTATTACCCAATTAAGATTCTCTGGTGAAAGTTTGGGTCATGAGGTCAAAGGTCAAAAAGTCAAGTAAAAATATCAAAACATGTACTGACTGGCAGTGATTATCTAGAGAATTTAGGGTTCATGGGGTCAAAGGTCAAGGGCAACACTTCAAAATTTTACTATTTCCGTCATGTTTATGCAATGCCAGCAGGATTATTTTTTTTTTACACTTGGTGTATGCATGTATAACCTAATAGAGATTCTCTGGAAAGTTTTTTTTCTTTTGTTTTTGCCTCAAAGGTCAAAAGGTCAAAGATCAAGTGAAAGTGCTGAACTAAGTTTTTCCTCCATATCTTGGAAGTGGCTCAAGTTATCTTGAAACGTACTGCATATTTATGCATGTTCTGCCTGACAGTGATTATCTTATGAATTTTAGGGTCAAAGGCCAGATGAAAATGGTAACAATTTACTATTCAATACAGAAATTGCACTTTTTCTCCATGTCTTGAAAATTACTCAATGCATAAACGTATGAATGGGTCAAAGTCAAGTTAAAGTCCTTAAATCCCAAATAGATGCTCTCCTATTCATCCAATGAAACCTAGGTCAAGGAAGGTGAACATTCAACACATTTGTGACAAACTTGTCATTGTAATATTTTGCCAATTTTGTGAAAATGTAATCGCACATTGTCCACATGTACTATCTATACCTATTAGGAGAATCATGCATTATGGCGGAGGCATACCAGTCGCCATAGCAACATTTCTAGTTCTGGGGTCTAACACAATTTAGGTCCTCTTCAGTTGACAATAATGACCCAGATCTTTACTGAAGGTACATGTAGAGAATGCTTTTGGGTGGAAGTGAAATATTGTTTCACTATGAAGTTCAGGTCGTGCTAGGCAGATGCAACAAATTGGATGGAATTCTGCTCTTTTTTTTTCACCAATGAAATGCATGAGAGAATTCAGATTGGGTGGCCAGTATATAAAAATGCTCACAATATTGAGTTTAATCTTAATGAAGATTTCCCCACATGTGATATGTCTCATATAAGGCCAGATGTCATTTCTGGTATGAATCATCAGACTGCCCCCCCCCCCCCCCCCCCCTCAAAAAAAAAAAAAAAAATGTGTCTTAGTTATTTTGTTGAGATTTTGGAGGAAAAAAAAAATCTTTTTTTTTTATATTTGCTTACATCACACCTATACAGTCAAATCTGTGCAAGGTAATGCAGGATGAGTTGAATGAAATACATAGAATGGGTCTGAATAACCCATCACAGATAATGATTTTTACCCATGGGGGCAAATCGGACAGTCCAAAAACATAAAATCCATGAGAAAAAAAAAAAGATTTTGCTGCCTGTGTTATTTTTGTTAGCGCCCTTATTTGGTGATGGCAACTTGTAGCACTTGTGTGATTTGATATGCACACTGTAAAACACAGTAAAACTGATTGGTTTCTGGTTAAATGAGGTGATGAGTCATAACTGGATGAAGATTGAGGAGAAAAAAAAAAGAAAACAAAGCTGAACACATGAAAATGCACACTCACAATGACACAATGACAGCAGTGCATTATATGCAATGTACTGACCGTGATTTTGACAAGTCTGCCTTACAACCCAGCCCCTCCCCCCCCCCCCAATCCTGTAGCCAGTCATGAGCTACAATGTACAGTAGTACAACACTGACCGTCGGATGTAGGATCAGCGATTGTTGAATTGTTGGTTACTTTTTGGGGGTCAGGAATCACAAATTATGCTACATACTTTTACAAGATTTCTACACACTATGCACATTGTGAATGAAAAGATTTTGATGCTATAAAGGAAGTAGTGTGTGACATAAAAAGCAACAGCGTTTGTTTAACACGGATTTGTGCATTCCCATACTTGGCTAGCATTTCTCGAGTGCTTGCCAAGACCTGGATTTGTCACAGTCTTGTCCTTAGTGTAAAAAAAAAGAAAAAAAAAAAAAAGAACCAAGCAAACAAAGAAAAAGAGAAGATTAAGAGACAGTCTCCAGTTAACAATGAAGTTGAATGGAAGCTTTCATGGAACTGATTTGACTAAGCCAATATGACTAAGAGCGGTTACACACAGTCAAAAATTTGTCATTTGAATGATGATTCCAGTGAAAAATAATTCTAATGATGAATTTTTAGCACGTGTGGAAGCAAATTAGAATCACGAATGCTAATCACAATCACGAATTCAAATTCTAGTCCGGAGGTGAATTCCAGTGAAGTTTCACTCAAATTACGGTGCGAAATTTGCGTGTGTAATGCTTGACCTCCAAAACATCTTTTGAGGGGCGGAGCTTAGTGACTTTTCGAGCACTTCCGTAGATAATACGTGCTATAGAACCTCATTATTTTGATTGACAAGTCACCAAGGATTACGTAACGCCTTCACTCGAGAATTCAAATTTTAATCACAGTTTTCGAGCGAGCGTGTGTAAGGTCCGATAATTTTAAAGACGAATTGCAATCATCATTACAATGATGATTCAAGTTACGAATTTTCTCTCGTGTGTAACCGATCCAACTCACTCTGCACCAGCCTTACTGTATGTGCATACACAGTAATAATTGTAGAGATCTACTGTAGTCTCAGCTGGTGTTACATCATTGCAAAGAGCTTTGCTTTGCAATCTTAGCTATTCTAGAACAGCTTCTTGGCAAGGCCCTTTAATACAGAAACTCAGAAGCAAGTCCGTGGACAACAATCATAATTTCTCTTTTAAATTCATACATTCATTTCCATGAATATTATGCATACTGCGGTAACAGGCGCTAGTAATCATTTCCAGCATTTCTGTATACTTACAATATTTTGTAAACATATCCTTTATTTTGTATTATTAAATAATGAAATCTATGTATTCAATTTCTGCAATATATTTATATGTTTCTGTTGGAAATGGGAAAAAAATGAATGAATGAAAACTGGTTTACATTAAGAATGCAAATTCACACACAGCAAACATGAAGAAAACAAATGACATGTCAGTTTTACCCTACGATGTAACTACTTTTGATTCAAAGATATATATATATATATATATATAAATATATATATATATATATTGTATTATTTTTTATATTTTATTTCATTTTTTTATTGTCATGCTAGTTTCATGTTTGGGGAAATGCACACAAATTTCTATGCCAAAAATTTCCACTTTTTAACAGTCCTTCTGTTAGTAAGCAGAGGTTTACATCGCTAGAAGCCTCTATTGGCTGAAGGGTTGAGCCAATAGGGGCTAGTTCATTTTGAATACAACAGTACAGTACGCGCAATAGAAAACGCCCGACGAAAGTGCGTCCAAATTTCGTCCCAACGCTTTTAGCGTTATTGATTTCGCCTGGGACGTTTTCAACGCTTTTTGCGTCCAGACTTCATGGACGGATTTTGGACGAATTCAACGAATTCAACGAAATCCCCGAACGCTTTTCCGAAGCTGTGGACGCTTTCAACGCTTTCAATGCTTTCAACGCTTTCAACGCTTTCAACCCTTTGTACGCGCGATCACACACACAGCTAGCTCCAGTGTATACAAAGTTAGCTCTAATCGCGAATCGCTAGCTCTTCTTTCGTCGAAGTTCTCTAGGTTTCCCGTCCATTTCTCTCATTTTCTCTCTTTTGCTTCCGTATCATTGTATCCCTTTCTCTTCAGAGTACAATCATACTTCTGAGAGTGTTTTTTTCTCATTTTTATTAAGTGATTACCCTGTTTGCCACAATTTGGGGTGAGTTTTTGTTCGAGTGTTTGTTGAGTTTTTCGATTGAACGATGTGTCGATTATCTTCGTGTGTGCGAGAATATCGTACCCGTACCCACTCGTTTGTTTCCGTGTAAGTATTTTTACCGTAAAAGTGTCTTCATCGTTCGTCTTCACGCATCGGGTTTTCACCCTAGTTTTCCTCATCGTAGTTTTCCACATCCATTTTTTTTTCCGGTGCAAGATACTCTGTGTATTTTCTGCTACGGTAAAATGCCATCGTCGATATTTTTTGTGTATTCATCGTAGTTTTCCACCTCCATTTCATTTTTGTGTGCAAGATGTGTAGCTAGGTCTGCGATGTCTGAATCAGATGTGTTTTGTGAGAGTATTAACCACGATGATTTTGAGGATTTTGAGGGTTTCGCTTTGGATGAGATTGACTGGAATGATAGTGATAATGATAATGATTCTACTATCTAGTGGTGTTGATATAAGAGCTCTTATGATGATGCAATTTATTTCGTGTGACCGACCATCATGACGTTGGCGATGACGAGTACGAAACGATGTATGTACAATGTAGGCCTGTATGATCTAAGACGAGAGTGACACTGACGACATGGCCTGGCCCTGGGGGCTGTTTTAGTGTTGTTCGCTCGATCGTGCACTGGAGTGGTCTTAGAGACCTGCATTTTATTTTTTCACTTAATTGTATCCTTTTGCTTGTTCACTCTGGTTTACTGCTACCAAAATTTATGTCTCTGAAGAAACTCAACCAGAAGCTAGACAATATGTTTGCATCAGGTCCAAGTCTGTAAATTGCGATGTTCCTACTCCTATTGAACTCGAAATCCCATTTTCTTTGCTCTTTTTTCCACTGATAAATTATTTAGAACTGTACTGCATTTCTGATGAATTGCTTTTGCGTTATATCATGAGCCTGCTGAGTAGGTGTTTCATTCTATCCTTTCAATTATCTTTCTATCACTTTCTTCTTTTGACCCTGGATGGAAAAAAAAAAAAAAAAACCTTATCTTGCCATGTAAAGACAGAACACATGCCATCATGAAATATCATGACATTACGAAAGTAATAAAAGAAATAGGTAAGCGATGAAAATTCTTGTTTGTAAAATCATAAATCAAAGGTGATTTCATATGAACCAGCTCTTTGAAATGTATTTATTTTGCCTATTGATACTTGCTTTGCAAGTATACATTTTCTCTCCCATGGACTTTGTGTCCCCCTTTTTTTATGTGCTTTAATGATTATTATTCTAATTTGTTTTGTCAATATCATCATTATTACTGTATTAATATTACCATACTTTGATATGGTTAATTGCATTTGTTGATTGACTCTCACTTTCATTTTGTTGCATCCTCTTGGTACTTGTACAGATCCTTTCTAGGGCTTGCTGTTTGCTCACCCCCCCCCCCCCCTTTGCTGTTGCTATTTCACGCTTTACCTTTCTTTATCTCTCTGTTGTTCCTTATCTTGTTTGATGTTGCCTCCATATTCATCCTTTTCCTTCAATGGTTGCCCCCGGGCCCTCACGGCGACCATTACTAACCTTCCCCTGCCTTTTGTCTGTCCATCCTCCTGCTCTAATCCCCCTCCCTTTACCTGTTGGGCTCCTTGCCCATGACTTCCTACCCTCTCCTTTTGTTTTCTTTGTTCCGTGTCCCTTTGCCCTGACTGTTCTTGTTGTGTGAAGTCGCTTTACATGTGTGTGGTTGCTTTTTCTGCCTATTTGCCATTTTGCTTCTGACGAAGGTTCTGCTATAATCGAAAGCTTAGGTCCCTTTTGACTCTATCCTAAAAACATTCATGTACACTCCCAAAACTTGCTGGGCTAGTAATGAAAATTTCCATTATCTAGCAGGGGAGGGGGAATGCTTTCATTTTCTCAAGAGAGCTTTTGTGTGAGAGAATGAAAAACTTGATTGAGTGTTGCCAAGTTGTTTTCAAACGTCTTCATTTTATTTGATCTTAAGCATAATCACTTTCGTAAGTACATGTACAGTATTACGATTTCTTCTCCCTTGACTGTAATCGGAAAGTTTGCCATAACGACGATCGCCAATGTGTTTGGATGTGCCGATATGCGAAACACGTGGTTCAAAGGAATGCACCATGTGCTACTAACTTACTGCCTTAGAGGTTACTGCTAGTTGAATGAATCGAATGCGCCATAGGCTTAGTTACGGTAAACAGTTTACGTTCGATGCGAATAATTATTACGTCTTTCAGGATCGAGGAATAATACACACAAAACATGCAAACAAACAAATCCACGAACGAGTGTTGATAACCAAAATTCATATGAAAAGTAATAGGCAGTTTTGGTGAGCGTGAAATTTTACTGTCATGATTTTGCTGTTTAATCGGGTGGTGGCTGCATCTCACATAGGACATCTCAGTGAATTTGTCTAGGCATATGAGACCTTTCATAATCTGTGATTGCATTTTTGAGTGATTAATCAATTCCTTTTTACAGCTCGGGAACATATAAATACATTGTACTTAGATCAAGTACGCAATAATCGACTGTTCGATATATGCGCCTAAAGAAAGGCGAAAGAATCAGAACATCTTTGCAATGATTGCTTTAACTCAACTCACCAGCGAGTTCTTCGATCGATATACTACACCAGTGCGCGCATTCTTTCGTCTGGCACCTGGGGTCTGGCACGCACCTGGTTTTGTGGAAATTTCCACAAAGGGATCCGAGGGTGGGGTTTTTCCAATCCCAAGAGACCGCATTATACACAAGAAGACAATCTCGTCGCTTCTATCATTTTCCGTCACTCGTGTTTTCCCCTTATTCTTTGCTAATAATGAACGTTTCGATTGAACTTAACGATGGTTGTTCACACGTGGTTCCTTTTGTTGTGAGGTGTAGGTACAGTATTTTCTTTTTTTATCATTCTTGGGAGGGGAAAGAAGAGTAAAAGAGGGAAAACTTATTTAAATAAACGAAGGGCACGTATAAACGCTCAGCATCCACAGCAAGCCGTCTTTTACATCAGCATCGTTGATTATCATCACCTGCACTATCATCAGGCATCACTCAGATAATGTCCTTTTTTTATAAACATTTAGAAACGCGATCACCATCACTCGAGATAAACACTACACGTAGCAGTGGCAGATCCAGAGGGGGCGCATGAGGCGCACGCCCCCTTTATTTATCGTAAAAAAAAATAGAAGTGAAACCCGGAAGTGGCACCAGAAATATTAGTTGCGCCCCTCCCCCCTCCTGTACAGAATTCCTGGATCCGCCCCTGCCTGTACGAAAATAAATGTCAACAGACAAAGTATCAACAACCTCCCCGACAACTACATAAACATTACCACAGAGCACACCGAAGCGGCTGGCATCAAACACCCTTCGAAATACTGCAGCAAAGCGGGAAATCGCCGTTACGAAAATGCATGTACACAGTGCGAGGCAATTGAAAGAATTACCTTCAGATTAAGAATATGAAGGGAACAAATGAAGTGATATGAAACGAAAGAAATCGTACACCAAACGAGAGGTATAACGACCTCCAATAGGCCCTTAGCCGCAGCATATCAATAAACATGACGTATAAATAAGCACACGGAATATGCGTGTTTCGGATTCCTCCCTTCTATTTCTTTCCTGAACTATTCCCAATGCCCGAATAAAATAATGACTAGTTTGTTACTCTGATTTCTTCGTCTGAGGAAAGGAAGTTCGTTCATCCGAAAACAAAAGGATTGACACTCCGAAGGTTTGCTAATCGGGCAATGCCCCCCCCCCCAAAAAAAAAAAAAAAAAAAAAAAAAAACAGCCAACAAAATGCTCGTTAATCAAAATATTGGTTAATAATGTTAAAGACGATAATAATAATAATAATAATAATAATAATAATAATAATAATAATAATAATAAGAAGAAGAATTATAATAATAATAATATAACAATAGACAGAAATAAAACAATATATGGCCCTATAGCAATTACCCGCAGCATGATTACATTTTCGAATCAACAAACCTGGATAGGCACAAGGAATATGCGTGTTTCGGATTCGAAATAACGCCGTAACCATCGGAATAGCGCACCCGTTTTCTTTTTCGGAATAATGAACACCACGGAAATCAATAAAATGATTTCAAAATAAGAATCCATCGTAATTCTTGCCTTAAAGATTTTCCTGAACTACGTGTATTCTCAATGCCCGAATAAAATAATGACTAGTTTGTTACTCTGAAAGTGGTGTTGTGAGTTAAGGAAGTTCGTTTATCCGAAAACGAAAGGATTGACATTCCGAAGGTTTGCTAATCGAACAATGGGGAAAAAAATAATAATAGTAATACATTTTATTTTCACACTAGGTACGAACATCTATGGTGTAGGGAATTTGCGTGTTACGGAACATTTTATCACTTTCGCATCAGCGAACTTTACGTGCAGTGGGTACTTCAAAAATGCCTCCCCCTAAAAAAAAAAAAAAAAAAAAAATGTATATATAATTACACCAGCACTTGAGCATAACAACAAACAAGCAAGCAAACAAACAAATAAACAACTTAAGATTTAATCTCATAGCTGCTTTGAATATTTCATGTTCCGTCTGTATACTTCTTTTCAGAATTATCTCTCGCTTCCCGCTTCACAACTAGGAAATAAACGATGTCAAACTATAATAAGAATTAAACTTATTGTCTTGCTCTGAATATAAAATTCATTATTCCAAAAGTTCGTTTATCCGTGAATACAACAGGCTCGATACTACAGTACTCCGAAGGTTTGCTAATCCGACAATAAACGCACCTATCCAATCACAAACATTCGTGCATTTTCGGATTATGAATCATAATTTGACTATCACATTTACGAACATCTATTTTTCGTGTAGGGAAGTCGCGTGTATATCTGAATGTTTCATTTTCGTACTAACGAACCTTATGGGTGCATGGGTACAACGATCATGACCCTCAACCCCCCACCCCCCCCCCCCAAAAAAAAGAAAGAAAGAAAGAAAGAGCCAAGTCAAACTAAGAATCAGTCTGAATTAGTCGCTTTGAAAATTCCACGTACCGTCTGAATTATCTCTCTGTCCAATACAGAAATAAACGATATCAAACTAAGAATTAAACGTATTGTCTTGTTTTGAATATTTTTTTTTTTTTTTTTGCTTTTCTGGGGCCCGTTGCATAAAACTTACCATTGAATTTCAATGGTAACTACCGTCAAAATTAGGCATCACAGCCAATCAGCATCAAGGATTATAAAATTTACCGCTGATTTGAAGACTTACCGCTAGAAAGGAGCGGTAAGTCCAGCGGTATAAGGGTTTTATGCAACAGGGCCCTGATTCAATAAAAAAAAACGGGCAATATAACGCGCAATTGCTGAAGAAAGACAAAATATTTAATGACCAAATAACGGCGAACAAATCCTTCTAATTTCTTTTTTCCTCTTTTTGGGGGTTAATTTTCTTTCTATACTCAAATGGATTTTACGTACACGCAATTTCAGTGAAACCATTTTCTTTTTGGTCGGCATTCTACGATAAGGTTCCTGTGGGTTCCTGTGGGTTCACCCTCGCCAAAATTGCGTGATTTCTCTTAAATACTATGAACCCGAATGATCTCTGATTGGTAATTTAGTCTATTTCATGATCAACAGTTGTTTATTTTCTGCTTGTAAAAAACAAAACAAAACACGTGAACTACTACATCGTAACATCTCTGTTTCGTTCAGCCGAGCGAGCCATGCCATAGCAATGGCGACGCACATACGGCGCACTCGCCTTTCCCATACGTGCACATTCCCTGGTTACATGCAGCCCGCATACCACCATGTGATGTATCAGGTGACTTTCACTAAATGCAGTGAATAATCTGCTAACGGTGCCGTACTTACAGCTAGGGTAAGGGAAACTAAAACTTTTACAAATTGCTTCAATGAAAACGGCATCGATATATGTATACATGTTACCATTTTTATTATGTGTATCAGGTGAATTCCACGCCTGTCTACTGTTCTCATTCCCGACCGCTGTGCTACTTGTTGAGTCTAATCTTGCAGTGATTCACGTGTGTACTGTATTCCATGTGCGCCATGGATCACGGACGCTTCTAACGAAATTTGGACGAAACTGCCGAGCTCCGAACACGCATTTTCCGAACGAGCAACGCATTTGCCGAACGGAATTGAGCGGGCGGTCGTGCGTGAAATGCGTCCACAAAGCGTCCACAAAGCGTCAGAATCGTTGCTAATGGATCGATAACGAAATTTCGTCCAAATTTCGTCCAGATTTCGTTGCTACTCGATCGATAACGAACTTTCGTTGGAAAACGAAATTGACGGAGGCGTTTCTTATTGCGCGTACTGTATGTGCACGTGCGGTAGACATCAGCAAGTTCTGAATGCACATGTTTGCCCAAGGGTCTCTGTTTGCATTGGGGCTGAAGAGGATCTTCGCTCCCAGCGTCTCTTTGAGTTTGTCAATATTCTTTGTCCATAATGTGCCCCGTTTTGATGAGGGTTCGTGACACCTGTTCAGCCGAATCATTGCACAATCAGTTGCAACATGATTTTAATAGACAACTGGTGGATAAAGTACTGTACGAGCTGAAATTTTCGCGATGGTTTTATTTTCGCGAATTCGCGAATCGCCTTTGAACCGCAAAAATAACAACGCGCAAATAAGTAAGTTCAGTTAGACCCTCGCAACCGCGAAATTAACAACACGCGAAAATGTCCTCCGAGTAGCAATTCGCGAAAATATCTGTACGCGAAAATTTCAGCTCGTACAGTATAATGTAATACATGAAATAAAACATGCTCAACAGGGAGGGGCTATGCCACACTAGCAATGTATCAGCAACAAACTGAGACTTGAGAGATGCAGTGTAAATCACACAACTATTGAACTGCATGATAAAAATTGTATAATCACCCGTAATATTCACACAATGTGAATTCAATTGTAGGAGATATTATTAGTTACCCCCTGCTTGTTCACGAAGTGACGGGCAAATATCTACGGTCTGGTGCCATATTCCATGAGGCCGCAGGCCGAATGGAATATGGCACCAGACCGTAGATATTTCCTGTATTTTGTAAGAACAAGCAGGGGGTAACGATTTTATCTTTCAGTGTAAGTGCTAACCTTCTTCTTGCTGATTTCCCCTCTTGAATGATGTTGAAATCGCCGGCTGTCAGCCATGACCATGTTGACTTTAGGCCACGTCTCGCGAGCTGATTACTGTATGCGCGCATACAAATACGTACACGCCATAAGATACTACAGTAGCCAGATATAAAGGCAAAGACAGCGCGTCTAGCTAGCTCAGGCAAAGACGCACATCACCTGAGACGCGCTGTCTTTTAAGTTGCTGTTGTCGTTTATCAAGCGTCTAGTGGTCTCAGGTTATGTGCGTAATACGCTTGAGGACCACGCGCTGTCCATTTGTTTTGTACAGGAGTAGCACGCACTTTCCTATAAGCGTCTTTAGTACACGTGCAGCTGGCTGTGTAATATCATGACGTCATATCACGGAATACGGGATATATTCAGTGGTTGATTGACCAATGAGATTACAGAATTCACCATCACTAAAAGATAAAAGTCCGGATCCTGTGGAGAAACCAACATTCAGTGTAATGATATAGAAAGAAAGAAAAAAAAAAAGAGTAGAAATAAAGAATAACGCTATAAAGATGTTTCCGTACTACCACATGTGTAACTCTGACTCAAAGACTGCATTTCACAACTTTCCCCGGTTTGTAACAAGTTTCAATACCCACTATCAAAATGCATTTGCAAATTATGCCTTTTGGATTGAATTTCTTGACTTGTTGCATCTATCAACTTTTGTCGTGAGTTGATTGGGAGGCCTTGTCACTACTCAGTTCCATTGTGCAGTTTGACCCAAGGAGCAGAGATGTGTAGTTGGCAGTGGTTGGTATGGGCAGGTTCGTGCTGCGAACATGTTTCAAAATGACTTTGCTTGGAACTATCAAACCCCTCTACTACAGAAACGCATTTCTGGCTCAAAGGCAGTTGCAATCGAACTGTTTTTGATGTTTCAGAAATGCATTTCTAACCCCGTAATAAAAACAGCTTTGCATTTATCAACTGTCCAAAACTCCCTGAAAGTTGCAACTGATTGACAAAGTGCCCCACATCGACAAAAGTTGTTTGAAAACCTTAATAATCATGCGCTAGAAGTGAGTTGATAACAAACTTAAAGCAGCAGCAGCAATAGCTAAAGAAACAGAGGTGTAACAGTTCACCTGTTTCCTATGCCATGGTCTGGCTGACAGCTGGGGCACTACTGTAGATTTTACAAAGTTCTAGCTTCCTCTACTCCTTCAGGTTCTCAGCTTGTCACAGTTTGCTGTTCAGTCAAGGCCAGTCCACACTGTGTGACAGTTAATAAAACCACTGCTTACCATTGGGAGCAATTTAAAAAATGTTCGCATTATCACATTTGACGCATACGTATGTGTAGGTCAGTTGTATCACAAAACATCCTACCATATAAATTACCCAATAAAGCCTATTGATAAGGTGATATTGCTTTTTTTTTTCTTTTTTTCCTTTTTTTTTTATAAACCATAACTGTGGACAGTTTATTGTCGAAACAATTAACTATTCTGTTTTTTTTATATTTAACAATGCTTAACAGTGATTATACTGAGTAACATTTTTACAGTGGTTGCTTCTATCCCTAACGCACATTTTAGAACTATTTTGAAGCACTAAAGCTGGGTTTTTTGTTACATCTGTAGGTCCTACATGGTAAATAGTGCTTTTAAGAATGGATAAAATGCTCAAAATGCCTTGAATGAGACTAGTGATGTCAGAGAGGAAGCCTGTCACTTCCTGTGGGAAGGCCATGACCTCAGTGTGACACGACATCCTTGGAAATAATACATTCACAGCCTTGTCTCCTAATTGCTCTTGCTCCTTGTTTGTGGTCTTCACTAAAGCACTCATGCACACATTACTTTTATCAGTAGTTGTTACATCTCTCTCCCTTTTCCCCCCTCCCCCTCTAATTCATTGATAGGATTTCAGTGTCCCCCTGCCCCGTCTATTTAATAGTGAGGTTCCCTTAACCTATCACGTCCCATTGATAAAAAAATAATAATTTCAGTTGCCGAAATTTCAGAAGCTACTTAATTGTCAGATTTATCGATAATGAATTAACGATGCACTTAGAATGTTGAAGCCTATTTCCCTTATAAATTAGTGGAGTTTTTTTTTTTTTTTTGTAACTTTCTTTTCAACTTCATGCAAATCACATACATATCGTAAATTTAACCAGATCCATTTAATCTTTCTCAAATATACAATGTGTAGTGACATGTAGGTATGCCAATTTGATGATGAAAAGATAGTGTTTTCTGCAGCAAAAAGATCCTTAAGGCTTCCATAGGGTTTAAGCCATCAAAAGGTCGTTCCTCTTTCTTTTTTTCTTTTTTTTTCCTATTATCTCTCCCACTTCCCCCATGCCTATCTTTGGTTCTGATGAGAGCTGTATGTAAAATATCATGTCAGCATCATGACCCCCAAAAACCTCTTTACTTGGAGAATTACTGCCTGAATCCAAAGTAGAGACATTTGAATTAAAAAAAAATGAAAATAAAAAAAGAAGAAGAAACGAATATTATGTGTACTGTGAGCTTCATCTATAAATATCAGCATTATCTAACACAGTTTTATATTTTAACAACATTTCAGGAATTCACAAATTGGTTTGTTTGTGTAACATCTGTTGGTATTTTCATCCAAACTTGCTTGTTTTTCAAACTCATGCAAAATTGTACAAGTGTACGTGAATGGTGAAGGGGACAATCCTGAAACTATATTTAGTGCTTGCCTTTTCAGTCTATACTGCATATCTCTGCTTGGCTTTATATCTGTTTATATGCTTCAATTTTATTTTTAATCCTAAATTATTCATCTGCAAAAAAGTCAATGTTTTCATTTGAGTTCAATTGAGTAACTGCATTATTTCCAGAGAAATGGTGCTTGATGTGGAAGAAAAAGTAAAAAACAAAACAAAAAACAGACATTTCTTTAATCACACCAATGACATTTACAGCTTTGTTTTTGTTTCACATTTAGTAGCATGCGCTATCATTTGGGTCGTAACTGTTGGGGCAATATTATTCGAAGAAAAAAAACAAAACAAACACAATGGACGCAAGCATATATTTTGAAGTGCTACCCAAGCGAGCAGGGATTTAGATTTGTACTGTATTATCTTGTTTGTACTTGGAATCGGAGAACAGCTTTTGTTGAAATATATTGGTTTTGTTTTGTTTTGTTTTGTTTTTGTTTTTTTTAATGGTAAAAATTTCAAAAATCCTTGCACAGGAAAGGCATAGAATTTTTTTTCCTGTCTAACAGTTGAAAATCCTTAGCTGATTGATATAACAGTGGGATTTTTGGTGAGGACTACTTTTCACACAACCCAAATCTCCACCTGGATCAGTTTGTGCAAAGTTTATGGTGCAACATTGCTGTTACAGGACAAACGATTTTGCAATAGTGCTACCGGATGTACCTGGCTTGCTACCTGATTACGAGAGTATGTCAGGATGTATGTTAGAATTGCCAAAAAACTGTTCATTGTGTGAGATTTTTTTCCCCCTATGTATCCAGTCTTGGAAGAAAATCAAATTGAAACCTAAAACGCACCTTTGGGAAATCACCCAAACATAATAAAAAGTTTCCCTCTTCTTTTTTTTCACAATGGCCCTTCAAGGATATTCTGCATATTAACTCATGAGTGATTATACTAGGTTCAAGTTTATGTTATGGAGGTGAGAGAATCAAAATATAATGTAAAGTTAGTGAAAAACAGGTTGTGTGTTTGTAACGGTCTTCTGACTATGATGATTATGTACTTCTTTTGATATAGTTTATTATTTTCTTGATCTCACTTCTGCCCCCCCCCCCCCCCCAAGATTGAAATTTATAAGTTGGACTTTGTCTTTTGTACATTGCTGAACAGAAATGTTAGTCATCATAGAACAATCACCCATGCAACTGTATATTCCACTGGCAAAGATATCAGTGATACAGTTGTAGTTCATATATACCAGCACCTACAGTAATATTTACCACAATTTCTTACATGATCTTTCAATTTAGATCCTTGATTGAAAAATTACAAAAACAAAAACCCCAAACACTTTGTAGTAACTTGTTTGTAGTTCCCCTAAAATGGCTAGTTTCTGCTATCCAGCCCTGTGAAAACCAAAACCAAACATCCTATTTAACATCCTTTAAAAAAATAAAAAAAAATGAAAGCATCAGAATGACTGACTTGATCAATGGCATCTGGTGTTCCCCCCTCA
Organism: Diadema setosum; assembly: GCF_964275005.1. Classification (NCBI taxonomy): domain Eukaryota; kingdom Metazoa; phylum Echinodermata; class Echinoidea; order Diadematoida; family Diadematidae; genus Diadema; species Diadema setosum. The sequence continues at coordinate 1,831,734 of NC_092691.1, read as the reverse complement.
TGAAAGCATGCTTTAATACTCTACATAGGCCTACTTTGTAACTATGTACCTTTCATGCAAAATTGTTTTCTAGCATATAATGACCAAATACAGGTAGCTCAGGGGAAACCCACATGTAGTAATGATAAAACTCACATTATACAAATTAATGAGTAGCCTTTGATCAGACATTTTCTGATCCTGATTTTGGGTCTTTTTGTTGGTTATTTTTGTGGATAGGCCTACATATATATTTACATAATACATGTATATATGTCTGTCACATCAAATTTTGAGTATACCTGTATATATATTTTGTTTTTGTTTTTTACAGGTGATAACATTCCCTAGCAAGGAGGCCAAAAATGGCGCAAGAGAATTCAAGTTCACTGTCCAGCCGCTTCATGCCCCACCCACCAGTAGCTTTGAGTGCATCCAGCACTATCGTAACATGTGAGTTCAAGGCTTCCATCAACATGCTTCAAAGCAAATGCGAGCGAAGGAAGAAAAATGTTCAGTTTGTCTTGAAGGCAGAGCCAGAATTCTAGTTTCCTCCTGTCCGAATTTTCCTGACATTGATCAGATTGTGTCCAAAGTATCCATATTTCTTTTACATTTGCGAAAACCAAAGTTCTTTGAGAATTGATAATCATGCCTTTTCCATGCTACACCAGCTATGTTATAGCATTTGTATGTTAGAACAGACTTATTTTTGGAGATGACAAAAATGAAGAAAATTGCAGGCCTTGGAATAAAAAGCTGAAATCCATATTTACCTAGTAGCCATCAATGCTAAGCAGAAATTGTCACAAACCCACTCTGGTTTTAACCACTCATTGCGTATCTCTCAATCCCCACGTAGCCGCGGGGAGGACAAGCTGGACTCCCTGGGGGGCATCCAGACCAAGGTGACAGTCAGCGGGACGGACGATGTCTACCAGACCACCCAGCAGAAGATGAAGCTTGCTGACCAGGAGATGAAGAAAGTCAGGTGAGGCCTGACATTGCTGACTTGTTAACTCTTTCTCTGACATGCTATGTGGTTTTCTGTGCCAGTCAACACTCAAAGCACTCCAAAAGTTAAGACAGAATATTTGTAAATGCATCATTGAGCGACAGATGTGAAACCAAATGTCTGTATTCAGGCACAAAATTCCAGGGAACGCTGCAACACATCATGACCCCAGGTTCTGTGCTAGATCAGATTGTTTTGTAATCTTAAGCAATACACGCTTTGTGTTGTCAAAAGTTGGCTTTTGATCGTTAGGGTCTTACCCGAGAAAGAAAACAAACAGATACAGACATAAAGTAAACTGCGTCAAATGTTTGATCCAGTCATGAAACTACATCACTATGGCAAATGAAATCTGTGAAGGTCATAAAATGATGGTGGAGGGAGCAGAGTCTAGCTTCATTTCGCTTTTCCTTTTTATTCCATAGCACCAAGGAGGTGCAGCAGAACCAATTCAAGCCAGGGCATCGCGTCAAACGGAAATCGATCTCCGCTCATGCCAAGAAGATCATCTCCTCATCGACATCCAGTACCAACAGTCCCTCAGTATCTTCCAATTCCATTTCGTACTCTTCCACGTCATCGAGCTTCAATGTTTCCTCAGTGCCAGCCACGCTGATGTCATCATCCTCGTCGTTGTCATCGTCGTTGATGTCCACCTCGTTGCCGTCGTCGTCTCGTAACTCCCACTCTGCGTCCCTGGCCGCCTCGAAAAGTGCAATAATGGGCAATAGCAGCAGTAGAAGTAGTGGCCCCAAGCCGTCTGGTTTCAGTACCAAGGGTAGCACCGGTCTCTCATCGAGCCAGAAATCAGCAGTACATAATAGATCCTATAGGTAAGAGATGCTTTGTTCTTCATTGGCACTCAATTTCTTTCACTCTAATGACATTCTCAACTGATTGATTTGAAACTAGAAAAGCACTCGGAGAGCACAAAAGCAAGCGTGCCATCTAGCAGTCATGATGGACTCTACCTATGATAAAGAATCCTTCAAAAAATTAAAAATAAAAATCCTGGATCCAGATGGTGTTTTGGATCACTACCAAAATCTAATCTTCTGTTCCTTATGTCATTGTCAACTTTTCTTTAAAATTTCATCCAAATCTGTTCGTAACTTTTTAGTTATTTTGCAAACAAACAAAAACAAACATACAAACCAATGATTAATAATAGCTATATTTTCCCAAATTTGTCAGTAGAACGCAACATTGGAGATAGTGTATATCAGGTGATTCATTCAAGTCATATGAAATATGCTGGCTGCGTGAGAGCATTGTTCATTTCACCTGAACTATTAGATGACCAGGGGGGCATTTCATGAAGCATTTTGGTTGGATATTTTTCCGACAAACTGTTATAAGCTACTGAAATCCTTGCATCTGATTGGCTGAGGGCAAATTTGTCCGACAAATTTGTTGGACAGAACGCTTCGTGAAATGCCCCCCAGGTAATTTCTGATTGTGATTTCCACAAAAACTCACCTGTTGGTCATCATTGCTTTGCCAACGCCAGTGAGATGGTGCTCTGTGTGGTTTCCAATGATGATTTGGTAGGGTCATGTTGCCTTATAAGAAGAGCTTTATTCAACAGTGCAACAACATACTATATTTTTTTTTTTCACCAGCTTTGAACTGATAAGCACTGAAAACTGCCATCATCAGTAATCACTCACTCAGATCTGTACAGTCATGATATACAGTATGTCCCCCCCCCCCCCAAAAAAAAAAAAAAAAAAAAATACAATTGGATTTTTGCATTGATAACTCCCAATCTGATTAAACTGTCTAAATGCTACTTCAGGGTCTTAAAATACAACATCTTAGCTCTATTATGCAGAAAACCCCATTCAATATGGTGAAAGGGATAGTACAGTATTGGTGGAGATTAGAATTGGGCTTTTAACTTTTTGCAAGATACCAAGAAAACACTTACAAAATAGTACAGAGGATACCATTTTAAGAGGAATTCAAAGTTTATTTGATGAAAATCGGGTTTGGAATGACTGAAACATCCAAAAACAAAGTGAAACAAAGCGATCGTAATAAAGTGTGGGTCCCACACTTTACTAGAATCACTTTGTTTTGGATATCTCAGCCATTTCAAAACCAATTTTCATCAAATAAACATTGAATTCCTCATGGAATTACATGCTCTTTCATATTTCATAAGAGGTTTTTCATTATCCCACCAAAAAAAAATGTTAGAAACCTGAAGTTAGGTCTCAACCAAAACTATATGATCCCTTTAAGACTTGAACCTGCTATGTGTTTTCTCTCTGCCCATTCAGGGATCGAATCATCCACATTCTAGCTCTGAGACCGTTCAAGAAGCCGGAGCTTCTCGTCAAGCTACAGAAAGATGGCATTCCCACCAAAGAGAAGAACCAGCTGGCCAGCATTCTACAGCAGGTAAGGGTCACGGCCTGCGTGTGGCAGGTTTCCCTTGGGATAAGTTGATAATACATCCCAACCTCGATTATCCGGCCCTCTCTTATCCGGACTTTGCTATTATCCAGACACCTCCAAGCAGTGAAGAAAAAAAAAGTGATTTTAAGCACAATTAAATCTCCTCCAGTACTTGCACAATTTACCTATGATATTCCCCACAGAAATATTCTATGAATTTTACAGTGAAATGTTTCAATTTCATGACTGTGATTTTAAGTAGGCTAAGTGTAAATTGCACTACTGCTGCGGTGTACACTATCTACATAGCTACCACTGGGTTGGCAGCCTACTTGTACTCATGTACGGGTATGCATTTGAACATAGCACCTTCGATATCGGACCAAATCGCTTTTCCGGACGGGCGCCGGTCCTGACATGGCTGGATAACAGAGGTTAGACTGTAATCAAAACACACTGGACTGTAGAATACTGAATACACTGACAGGGATGAAGCCAATGGAGCTTTGCACTCAAATCTGGAGCGATGTTGGTTCGCAGACTTTGTTAGGATTGTGTCAAACATGATATTATGTAATCACACAAATGATAAAATGGCTGCCTCCTGCTTTGTAAGCAGTGCCTGAGGTTTAACCCCTCCACACCCTAGCACGTCACCTGGGGAGTGTGTCTCTTCACTGGTTGGTCCAGATGTCTGGGGAGGGACTGTCACTTAGTAGAGATTACCTAATCTCCTAATCCCCCTAGTCTGTGGGTTGTCATCATCGCCTTCCTGCTGGACTTAGACATTGTTATATCTAACTGGGCTGTCTAACTTACAATACAGACACTCCCGCTATATCAAAGTCCTCGGGACTGGCAGTTTTCTTTCATTATAGCCGAACATTAAAGTATGTTAAGATGTATAGATGATAATTTTTGGACCAGAATTTTTACTCTGCTGTATTGAGAATTTCTCTGTAATCATGTTCATGATAACGGGAGTGCATTGTACTGATCAGAGTTCCTTTTGTAAAGCTGTTTTCTTGGAGGGGGGATCAACTATTAAACAATTAAGGTATACATGCTTGGTAAGTTCTGGCTAACTGCCTAGGCACATAGGGTTAATGTGTCCATTTCAGTCAAGGCATCATCGGCATTATCTCTCACAGATTTGTGAACGTGTGCAAACTATATGTGAGAAATAGAGATGAGGTCGGGGTGCACTTTGAACACAAAGTCCACTGCGGTACTTCCTCTGCTGGTTAATGCTGGCGGCACCATCGTCAGGAGCAATAGAGATTACGGAATCCGTGGGTCACAGGTTGAGTTTGCCGTTAGTGTGTGATATGTATTTGAGTGCTTGTCAACATAGATGGTCCTTATCTCATTGTGAATTGCATGTATTAGATGTGCACACTGCAAACTGGTCTCTGTCTTAATTTCCTCAATCTGTGTTTTGGTTTAGAAGAAAAAGCCGTTGGGATTCGTATTCTCTGTTTATTCAATGTGCTTGAGTAGCAGGGAGTGTGAGTTCTAAGATTTGGGGTAAGGGGTGGCAGGTGGTAATGTGGGGGGGGGGGGCGGGGGCAGGGGGGTGATTTGATATGCTATCTGTATGGAAACCTGCCAAAACACGTCAGGCTTTTCATCTTCAGTTTCCCCATGTGAAATCTATGACCGTTTATTCTGGCTTAATGTAATGTTAGCCGTCTAGCAACTCACTTGTTATAGATATGAAGTTACAAGTGATATGAAAAATCATTTCTTTGTTTATAGATGACCTAGAATACAATGTAAAAAAGAATTCTAATCAGGGATGGAAACCTGCAAAGAAAAGTTGAATATCAAATTTCTGCAAAACTTATCAAAAGGTCTGCATTCTGAGCATCTGTTTGACAGTTATTCAAAAATTTGAAGAAAGCCCTCAGTCTTGGTAAGAAATGGACTTGTCATATTGCTGATATTTTGAAGCATTGCAGAGAAGGTTGGGGTACCCTGTGTTCAATACTCAGGAAGTAGCATATAGTTTTTCATTACACTCAACATTTTAGTAGGATCATGTGTTGATTTACTATGTTGCGTTGAGCAGGGCTGTATAAAGTGCCAAACAAATACCCCACATTGAAATTACTTCTATTTAACCCGTTGAGGACAGACTGATTTTGCTACAACACATATTTCCCATAGACACCTGCCCGAGTATGCTCAGGACTCGTCTTCAACTGGCTGAATGACTCAATGTACACAAAGAAACAAAATAGCAGCAACGGTGAAGCAGAAAGACCTGCCTACCTGAGCCCTTTCTGGCACTTTGATAGGCTTGTCAGTCTGTTTGTTTGTCTGTCTATCACTCTATCTATCTCTATCTCTCCATCTATTCATCTATTTTTAAACGTTATATATGTTTATGCTAAGTATCTGTCCACGTACAGTTCAATCAGATCTGTCTATCTTTACTATCTATTTTTCTATCTGTTTATATTATATCAGTATGTCAGTCTATCTGCTTATTAATCTATCTATAGATCTATCTATCTATCTATCTATCTATCTATCTATCTATCTGTCTATCTATCTATCTATTTTGTATCAATTCAATTTACTTTACCTGTGGTTTCTGTAAGTTGGCGGTTTGTTTGTTTCAATGCATTTTCTATGTGGCACAGAGTGGCAATACGTGTAGCCAAGTCTCTGTAGTCAAATCTCTATTGAGCTCTCTCTTGAAGCTTTGGCAGATGTAGCCATGATTGTTATTGAAATGCACTTTAAAGAGACCTTGTAATCATTTGAATTCCCCCTGAATTTGAAAAAAATAAAGCTAGCAAAGTGGACTAAAAATAGTACATTATATCAATTATTAAATGAAGTAAACTTCACATTAATGGTTTTGAGTGGTGGTGAATACAGAAGAAGAAGAAAAAAAAAAAGGTTTGCAGCTTGAGAAATTCTTCAGATTTCTTATCATTAAAGTGACTGTTTATTCCCGAGTTAGTGCAACCTTGAATACTCATCACTGATTCACAGATACCTTACGTCAAGGAAGATATAAATAAAGCTCAGAATAATTCTGTGACAGTGTGACAGTGCTGTTACTGCCTGTGCGTGATAGCTAAAAGAACAGGAGGGAACATTTGCAGTGATCTTTACAAGAGTGCAACAATGAAACTTTCTTCATTTAACCCTTTCTGTACTTTCTGTGCCGATTGGCACAAAAAACTCCACAACGTTATACATTCTGGCTGAAGTCCGTGGCACAGAAGGGGTTAAATCCCTTGTCAACTTAATCAAAGGTGCCAGATGTCATAAGTAATATATACCATAGGAGTTTTTGCATAGTGGGAGAGGGTGGGGGTGGGGGGGGGGAGAGAAGAAATAGAGAAATGGGGGAAAAAACAATGAGAAAAATGTCTGCTTAGATAAACAAGTAAAATACCAAAAATGGCCATCACGAACCCATATACAGTGGGTGTGTCATGTCGCTGGTTTCTGGGAAGGGGGAGGGGCTGGGTAGGAGGGGCTGGACTCATGCCAAAACATGTAGATAAAAAGAAATGCAATGACCTTATGATATGATGTTGATTCTTTGCTTTTTCCTTTAGGGGGAAATTAAAGCAGTCATACCTTGCAAATGTACTGCAACTTGTTGTATGTGGGTGTTAATAGACCTTCAAGCAAAGGCCCAACGTTGTGGTTGATTAACAAATAAGTAAATGATACTGCCAAAAACCGCCTCTTTATGTATCTCATGCAACACTGGTATTGTGGTTAGCACTTGTTGCTGCTAGCTTGCCACAGAATGAGAAGTGGTGGACATAGTTTGAGAAGTTCACATGAATTTTTTATCTATTTTTTTATTTTTTTAATGAGAACAGGATAAATGAAATCGTTACTACTGATGCTTGGGGACTGTCCCATTAATTTGCCTGGTTTTTTTTTTTTTTTTTTTTTTTTTTTTGCACTCTCCCCCTAACTATACATTGTACCAGTCACTACTTCCTGTTTTACCTAGTTTCTGTATGTAGATTGTTTGGGTTGTTCTACTGAATTGCTATCAATGCATCCGTAACATTATAAACAATCCATAGAATATGGGGAAATTATAAATGTTAAAGACCAACTATTAGTAAATATCATCAGATGTAATGTCTCTTGTTTATAGTTTTATGTGGTCTGTGTTATCAGCATGTAATGTAAGGCTTAGCATAATTTGCAAGCTCTTAAAGCTGGGATTTTTGGTCCGTGTTACACTTCCCTTTGGAGTTTACCACATTTATTTCGTATCTGTTAAGGTTTTTAGGATCAATAATTGTACATAGCAGGTTACTCCATACATAACTCCATTTGTTGAGGTGTTACCTCCCCCGCCCATCCCCAGTCCACTCGAGCAGTCTGTACAGGTCTTGAAAAGGGGGGGGGGGGGGGTATAAAAAGTCACTGGTATAGATTGCTAGAGGAAGCATGTGATGTTTCCATGCTACAGTGTAGTTGTCAGCTTGTACTGCTCACAAGTTGTTCACTTGTGCTGCATGTGAACACCAACCATCAGCAAAGTCCACTTCCGATGTCTGTCTGTGTAATGACCCATGTGTGTTCCCCCTTGTCAATATTCAGTGGTGGATGTTGTTTCAAGTTGTCATGTAAAACTCCAGCACCTGCAATAAATCTGGCACAGTTATTTTTTTTTTTCTTTTTTCATAATGTATGTACAGCCAACACTGACTAAAATGGACTTCCCCTCATTGCTGTCAGGATATTCAGTAAAGGAAGTAGTGGTTGGCAAAAAAAAAAAAGGAAGAAATTTCTGATATATGTACACACACATGAGTATATTTACATACATTGTCCTGTGTACTATTCAGCTTTTAGTTTGATATACAGCGGTATTGATTTTATGATAAATTGCACTATATGCCATAGCTTTTCAAAGGAATTGGACTAGTTTTTTTTTTTTTTCTTATATATACTATGCACTTCATCAACCTAAATGTTCACATTATGTAGTCCTGAATGTTTGGATGCTCAGTGAAAATGGTTTCATATTCTTGACTGGGATTCTTGACCGACTCTTATCCATAGAGTATCAGATTACTGTTGGTATGAATGTTCAAGAAAACATTAGGAAGCATATAATTTTGCTGATGTAACATAGTTGACTTAAACTACTTCCCTTTATGACTTTTTGTGGGTTGGCCTGTACTGATGGTAAGCCGAGCGCAAACACTTAAAATGTGGTGCTAGAAAAAACAAGAAGATGTTCTGATGAGATTGTATAATTAGTTTGCGCAAGAGAGCAGGAAGTACTGCTGAAATTGGAACTTGATATTCTACGGTATCAGACACAACATTTCCTTCATCTCCCCTCCTGGAAAGAAGCGAGTGTCTTATCAGTTTTAAGAGGAGAGGTTAGAGAAGAAGTTTGTGGAGAGGTTAGTGCTGGTAGAGAATTCTTCATTTGATCTCTTCATATCGGCATAATTGTATATCTGTTTTTTGTTTTGCTGTGGGTTTTTTTTTTTTCTTCTTTTTCAGCTCTGATAGCTGAGTAGTTTGTTTGTGCCAGAGTGTTAGATTGCCGGCAAGAGACCGATCTGGATATCAAAATGCAATCAAACCTCTTTCTCTAATTGTTTGGTCTCATATCTCAAGCCCCTAGGGTCAGATAGATGACCCTTGGAAAAGAAAGACAAAAAGAAATGAAAACAACCTAAACAGCAATATGCCCTGTTGGAAGATCATCTGTAATATACTATATCAAATGACGAGGATTTGGCTTTTAGTCAGATGAATGTCTTCAAATTTGTGCAGTGCACAGGTTAAAGATTTGGCTAGACAGTCCCATACACTGCAGATGCCAGCTATTAATAATTATTAGTTATTAGTAATTTTGAGCATACTGATGGCTAGTTACAGATGGCAAAGAGACATGTGATCTAGACACAACGATCCAAAAGAACTAATGCCTGAGAACTTTACACAAGGTGTCTCCTAAACTGCCCCTCCCCAGGGACATTCCCTGCCCTCCCCCATGGATCTTTCATACCATAGCCCAACCCCCACAGTTGCGATGCTCCTTTCCCACTGTGTGTGTGTGTGTGTGTGTGTGTGTGTGTGTGTGTGTGTGTGTGTGTGTATGCGCTGGATGGGGGGGGGGGAGGGGTAATTCATGCCTGCTTAGTCTTACATTTCTCCTAACTGGCAAAGAGCCACACGTTACTATTTGAGAAGTACTGCATGTGTTGTTTAGACGTCAGTGTTCAGTATGATGGGGCATATCTTATCATGTCTGTCATATCTTGCACATCTTTATCGCATTGTTTGTCCAGTCCTTCCACGTTCAGGTCGTCATATACAATGTATTCCAACAGTGCTTGTAGTATAAACATGAGGTCATGGACTTTGTCGGACCTCGACACATCTTATTTCAAGATTAGTTGGATTTGGATGATGTGATAATTTGGCTTCTACTGGGATCAAAAACATGTACTGCATACGACATATATTTTGCAGGGTTTTTACTTTCACAAATTTCACTAGTCTGGTGCTATTTGCAAATTTATAAACGAGGAAAAATATTAACTCTTATCATGACATGATTGCAACATGTACTATATGTATACTATTCTCACACACACACACACACACACACACACATACACACACAAAAAGAATAGACTCGCTAGATATATGGGTACATAATAAATCGAACAACAAGACTCAAAAGAGTGTTCAGATGGTGCACAAACAATGAGGAATGCACAATGTATTCACCAATCTTTTTTTTTTCTCCACAGCCTGACAGGTTGCATTATGGTTTTTAATGAAAAACTACATTCATACTTCACTGGGTATCAGAGTATGGAAATGTCTATGATGGAGAAAAGCTTTCAGTATAGTATGTTCTTTATTTTGATTTGTTGAAATGATGATCCTGATGTCTTGTGGGAAGGGGGTGAGGAGAGAAAAAAAAATTCGTTAGGAGTTGAGAGACATTCAACTTAAGCATGATACTATGTAAACTCAACCTTGTTCCTGTGGTAGATTACATCAATGCAGCATTCTATATTATATGAGTATCTTTCACTCTGTGCTCTGGTGTTATCTTTTCCAAGTTGTCAGATTTTCTCTGATGGAAAGCGATTCCCACCTCCCTCCCCCCCCCCCCCTTCCCTCATGGGTATGCAGGCACAAGTGATGCAAATACTTCTCTATGTGTCAATGAACATAAACAGCCCAATTAACACCGAGAAGCAAACTTAAGCCGTTTTCACACCAGTCAAGAAATGTAATTGCAATGCCAAATTACAATTATGATTACAATTACAAATAAACTTGTTGTCCATTCGCACCACCGAGGAAAGCTTTGTGGCCTTTCTCTGAGTTCCCATCAACCACTCTTTGAGCGGCAAGTAGCACACACTTTGATTGCAATTGAGCATTTGAGGAGCATTTTTTTTGTGTGTGTAGGAGTGGTTGAAAGGTTACCGCCAGCTGCCCCCCTCCCCCCCCCCCAAAAAAAAATACAATTTAGAAGTCAATCCTTACACATGGCTGTTTTGTGTCATAATTCTGGAGAATTATGATTGGAAAACACCTCTGGACTGTCATTTGAATCACGATTGGATTTACGATTCAAATGATCCTCTGCAATTCCAATTTGCATTTATACACAGGGCCAAAATGCGTCATTTGAATTTTGATTCTAGTGATGCATCATTTAGATTCATGATTCAAATTACGTAATTGTACTCTCAGTCTCAGTACATGTGAAAACAACCCATGTGTTCTCATGCTGGCTCATTACCAAGGGTATGGGTCATATCAGGAATGTTGGCGTCCCTAGCAAGAAGAGAGGGGACAGAATGTATCATAAATGTTTGCACATGATACTTTGATAGTGTTGTGGTCTTAAAGGCATGGTGTTGTAAGTATATTAGAGCATTGAGAATTTAGGGTTTCTGGGACGAACACTGAACTAGGGCTTTCTATAGCTCAGTCGGTAGAGCACCGGGCTAGCGAAAAAGAGACAAAGAGGTAGCCCGGTTCTTTTTTCGCAAACTTATTTTTCTTGTTTGTGTTATTTGTATACCATAATTGGAAATGATTTATGTTTGTATGCCAATAGTTGAAATCAATAAAACATATAAAGAAAAAAAAAAAGAAAAGAGCACCGGGCTAGCAATCCGGAGGTCTCGGGTTTGAATCCCGATTTAATCCCATTTTCTTTGCTCAATTTTCCAATAATATATTAGAGTAGTCACGGGAATCATGAAAAGTAGCATCTATTCACTGATTATCTAAACATTGTTGATATAATAGTATACTGTATGTTTTCTTAGTTCTATCTCAAAATATAATTTTAAGTTATGCCAGGAAGAAACAAATATCTTTATTGTCACAGTATTTTTTTTTTCTCTGCTGATGGTACAGTTGTATCATTTATCTTTTGCTCTGAAGAAATTGACAGTCGATTTCCATTTATGTTTGCCAGGCTGTGCTTGATCTTAACAGAATTGATGATGAAAAGTTTTGGGTAGAAACTGATAATTCATATATATATATGAGTGTTTTTGAGCTGACTTTGTCCTGTGGGCATTGACATTACGAAAGTCATCACCAAGTTTGAATCATGATGAGTGGTTGTGTATTTAAACATCAACATCTCGAAATTGAAAAAGGTGATGAATCACAAGGTTCCTTTGTAGATGAAATATCCTGGAGTTCCTTCCCCTCGACAATAAATGAGAATGGTCCACGAGGATGGCCGCGTGTGTTATTGAGCTGGTATTGTGACCAGTCTTCCATACTTCCCCCTAGATTAAATGATGGCCAAGATTTATGGTCTGTGCTACATTGGAATACATTCTCCTTTTATTACACCCTGGACTGCTCTTGCCTGCCTGCCAGTTGCCGTGTGCTCTTTTGGCAGTACGCCTTCGCTAAGTGCTGCTAAGAATGGACAATGCTGGCAAAGGTTGCGACATTCTTTAATATTTGCGATATACATGTAGTTTCGCATAAAGAGATTCCTTGAGTCGATCCGTAGCAGGCAGCTTGAGTCTCCTCAATGAGTGTGTTGTGCTGTAGCTCATGCGTACTTTCGTGTCTATAACTGCACGTGGCGTGAAATGCATCCATGTTTGTTTGAGGTTTAAAAATGCTTACAGTCTACATGAGGGATGTATATGTTTGCAAGGCATTTGATTATGCAAAGTATAGAATATCATAATGATAGCAAGACAAAACATGGAGAGGGATGGAGTCACATGCTCATACTCCCGTTTGTACACATAAATTGCTAAGCATTCCGTAAGCAAGGATGCTACATTTCATATTTAAGGGTGGCTATTGTTACAAGAAGAAGGAACATGTTTTGTTCACACATTCTTTTTTTTTCCTTTATAAGGAAAAAAAAAACAAGTGCTGCAAGCACTCTGACCGATGGATTATTAGTAGGCAGGCTGTGGGTTTGACAAAAACATGCCATATTGATTCTTGGTCATAGGCTGTTTATTCAAAGCATCTCTGAGTGATAAGGTAATACTTTGACATTAAAATGATTGCATCGTCCTTGATAGACTCTGGATGTGCTAACTTGATGATTGATCATTACAAAGAGGATGTTTTATAGTCACTTCAACTTAAATTGTGATCTGCAGTTCTTAAAGGAGAGTTCCAAATGATTTTGTGGCATTAAAAGACAAATGTATGAAATAAACTGCATACATTGTATGAGATCTGTGAAGACAAATGAATTCTGTAAGACCCTACAGGAATTTGATCATGAATTTTTATCTTTAATTTGCATCACAAAGCAATGAATTGATTTATTGCTTGCCCCTCCATCACATCTCAACAAGAGTAGGTAGAAGAGCTCATTACATTCTACCAGGCGTGTAGCTCATTGCAGTCGACAGAGCAACTCTGGAGGGCTACATGTACTAGCTAGCTCAGCTCCAACCCATGTGAGTCAGCTGTGCCATTGGTCGTAATGGCTTATGCTGTGATTTAAACAAGTCCTATTGGCTTCGTGGTTTTCCAGAATGATCCTGGTCACTTTGGAAATTAAATGGCATACCCCTATCCATCTATTTGATAGAATTACAAAAAAAAAAAATTATCTTTGGGATTTTTGCAAAAATTGTCAGGAATGTTCCTCTAAAAGAGTGACGTATGCAATTTAGATCAGATGTTGGTGGGCAGTTTAAGATAATTGGCAGTTGTCTCATACCAAGTTAGAAGTACATTTTAGTTTGTATGGAAAGATTTGTATATGGTGAAATATGAGAGAAAGCAACCATTTCTTGAGATTTCGTTGATTCATCTCTTTTTCTCTGTTATGTTTTGTTTTGGTTTTTTGCTTATTTAAATGCCCTGAACTGTATGATTACATTTGTTGCATGCCAAACCGATGTGGATAAAATCATTCTGTTGAGTTGGAGATGATTATGATGGCATGTTTTTATGATATCCAGACGATGATTTATTCCCGCCCACTTTTTGTGGTTTGATGTGTCTGCAGTAAGATCATACGCCATTCAGAGAATGAAAAGTAAAACCAACAGAATACAGGATGTGGCAACACTGTACGTCTTGGTTCTCAGTTTGAAGTAGTTTTTCTGTTTTTGTTGTTGTTTTTTAAAGCATTACAGATGCAGTTGATATGATGCTGTGCATGCATTACATACAAATTATGTAACAGTAAATTTGTCTGAGTCAAAAGACATGCACAGAGGCAAAAAATAATTGACTATTTAATGAAATCTGTTGTCACATGGTGAAAATGGGTAATACACTGTATGGCAGTTGTGTTGCATCTCCACATCTCTGTAGGTCAAAGGGTCATGTTAAAAAAAAAGACCAATATTTTATGTATTTCAGCAGTGATGAAATTAAAGCATTTATTAGAATAAAGAAGTTTTGTGAGGCAGAAGACATGTTATATGTTTCACTCCTGTGTGGATCTGCTGATAATCAGAGGTTAATTTTCATTTAGGTTAATCTGAAACACTAATATAAAGTAGAAACTTTGGTACATTTTTTCGCACTAGGCCAATTTCTGTAAATGTTTCTTATCTATAATCTTGGGATTGTAGTCATTTTGTGTGATATTTTACCATCTCCAGAAATTCTTGTTAGAGCTGAAGGATTTTGGTTTTTGGGAGTTGAAATTTCCTTCTGAGCGAAATATATTTCACTTTTACAGGGTCTTTTTTTTTTTCTCGTCCTTATCAGTTTCCAATGTTTGATCAAATGCAATAAAATGTGGGACTGGGACAGATGTAAACAATGATGGAAAACATCATAAAACTATTTTAAGTTTGTGGATTTGAAACATGTGAGGTCAGTTGGACAAAGGTTTATACACTGTAGGTTAGTGCAGGCCTATGATCATCTTGTTTATTAAGTACTCAAGGAGATGTGGAAGTGGGGGGGGGGGGGGGACAATTTGACTAGATGCACGTAAGTGACAGAGAAAAAGAAAGGAATGTATGAATATTGAATATAATTGTTTTCTTGGTGTGAGATTACAGTGTATCTTCTGGCTGGTTAAAAACAAAATGAATTTTAAAAAAATTGTTCAATCTTTCTTTAAGTCAACACTACAGAAGTGTGACTAGCATTTAGCACAGCTTTGTCTAACATAAGAGATGTTATTGTAGTATGGAGCTTGTGACGTGCATGTAGGCATCAAGATGTCAATGTTTTTGGCTGCTCAGGGTTTCCTCCAGACAAGTGAATCTTACAGCGCTCAACTCTTCTCAATCTAGGTTACCCAGATGACCTAGATATTGACTGAAAGGTGAATGATGTTTTCATATGAACAATGGCAAGAAAGCTGCAGATAACAACCACTATCCCATACCTTGATTCTTCTTATTCAGCATGTGATCATGGGCAGCATTGCAATGATAAAGAGAATATCAAGCAATCTTGGGGGGGGGGGGGGGGGGGTAGGTGAGTAAAAAACAACAAGAAAGAGTATAGATGAGAACGTGGTGAACAGGAAGGCCTATCTACCCTTGATAAATTTTTAGGGAATGTGTTTTGAGTCACTCTAGTTTGCTGATAGCCCTCTATTGCGTTTACCATCATTTCATTAAAATCAGCAGTGAAATGACAATGAAAGTATTTTCTTTAATCAGCATTGTAGTAAACATCATTATTCCTTGACATTATAATGTTTGTATGTTTTTTGTTTGTTTGGTTTGTTTTAGTGCTAAAGTTGCTGTGGTGATAAAGAATGACTGAAGAGTGTGAAATAACCTGCTTCCCTGTGTACCATCAGTTTAAGTCACACTTTGTGATGCTAACTATCTACCATGTATCTCTGCCAGTGTAACGCTATCAACATGGTAAAGGAGAAATGGTACACTGGAATAATCTTTTACATAATGTAGTGTTGCGATATAATTTGTAAGATCATGCTGGTACATTATGTACATGTAGGCTTTTGTAAAGTGTAATGTAAAATTAGAAATGTTTGTGTAAATGTTTATTTTGCGAATTTTACGATGGCCAAGCAGTCACAAGATTAAAATGCACGCGAAAGTTCTTGTCTGCACTATATATGTCTTGAATGCTAGTGACAATTTGCAAAAATTTCATGTGGCAGAAAAGGCTATCAGCTCCTAATTCGTGAAAATTTCATCCCGCTATAAATGTTTTGCTTTACAATCTCTGAGAATAGGGTTGCTTGCATACATTATGTAGAATCGTAGTCTTCTGAAAGTCTCTTTTCATATTGTAGATGATTTGTATTGGTTTCGTGTAAGTGCACCAGATATTCAAGTATATGTATTGTTTCTTCATGGGATGTCTCAATGCTCATGGAATCTCCCTGCCTTTGTAACCATTGGTTTAGGGAGATACAGCTAAGTTGATTTTCCATGAAAATGCTGGATCCTCTCTCTTCGCATCACATCTGATTCACTGCAACTTAATGATATCTCCACTTCACAATCCTACTCATTTCCTCTTCCCCGTAAAACAAGCGCACTGAGTAAAAGCCCGATGCTTTTTACAGATCACCCCTATCTTTTGTTAAAGCTCAAGCGCATTTCAGTTCAGAGAAATACATTGTTAATAGAACTGTCTGTAATCCTTTGTTCTTGATATCATTGACGTAAAGGAAATGTTCATCCTTCTGTTCATAGGATTGGGTATATTGGTGCAATCAAAAATGAGCAAAATTACTCAAATTCACTTACAGTGTAAGGTCATTAGTGTCAAAGTTTTTATTTGTCTTAATTGTTGGTAAGAAGGATAGACTTATGTACATAATGAATGGGATGGTTTTCCTGTATGATGACATACATGTAGCTTGTTTGTATGTGAGTAGAAAGGTTCTCTTTTCAAATTTTTGACTCTTCAAACTTTGTTTTTATGTCAAAACCTCTCTTTCATGTCGTGTGGTTTGTGATTCTTTTTTATTGTTTTTTCTGTCTTGATGGTGAAGTCAAGAGCGGGACTTTTCAGCGGATTTCCCTGGATTCCCCAAACCAGGCCCGGGCTTTAAGCCCCGTTCCTCGCTCCTTCCTGTAACGGCTGCCACGCTTGTTCGATTACGATCTGGGCGAGCGCTGGCAAAGGACAAAAGTGCCATTGTAGGCAGAGCTTGGCATTGGATTGCTCTTGATAGGGATTTAACCCGCTGTGACTCACGCTCGGTTAATTTATCTCCCGAACAAATCTTGTGGGGGCTCCTCATTGGCAGCTTGAGGGTATGGTTGAATGTTGTTTTGACCTAAGGAGGGCAAGGATATGATATAGCACCCCCTCCCCCCCCCCCTTCTTTGCTCAAGGGGGGGGGGGGGGAGGGGGTTCATGTGATTGACAGTTAAAAGCATATGATTATGAAATGCCTCAAACCTTCGCAACAATAATACTTCAAAACATTGATTGTATCGTAGCCACGTTCATGCACTTATCCAGCATGTATCTTTTCTACCACTAGAATTTAATGAATGCACTGTGAATGCTGTTATTTTCGCCTACAGATATTTTGATAGCAAATTGGGAGTTCAGAGACATATTTGTATTAAACATCATTTTTGCAATTTGACAACAAGGCCGCCTGTGTGTTTACCAAGTATTCCACTAGTGCATCAGGTGGGGATATTTCCGCTTGTTAAATTCACAGGAATGGGTCTCTCTTTTTGATTTTTAAACACTTCGCAAAGGTTTATGATTGGATGTACATACAAATTAATGCAGTTGTGTGTGTCTGCCAGTATTAGCTAAAATCAATCCATGCTGTAAATATGAGAAGTGCTGTGACTTGCATAATTTGATTAAACAGACACATCTTGTTCTTATTGATTTCAACTAAAAGATTAGATTTAGGGTGCATTCGAGCTTTCAAAAGTGAACCAAAGCGAACCAATCCAGTCCCTTACCAAACCATGTCAGATTTGGAGTACCCGTGTTTGTGTACTCAGTGGAGAAAGCGTACAGTTCATTGAGTTATTTTTAGAGGGGGTCACATGTTATGTAGCAACAGGGTCATGCACCTGGCACACTTACATTCTATGCTACTTAAAGGTGTCCCAAACATAGAGAATCAACTCTTATCATCGTGACATACATCTTGTATGTGCGTGTCACACACATTCTTCTCATCCCAACTTCTGGTACAGTTATGGTTCACTTTTGTAGCACATCGGGCACATCAGGAAGTTGTCCACTTTTGGTCCTGTAGAGTATGTACACTACACTATAGGAGCGTTCAAGCGCTCTGAAGCGGGTATTGTACGGTACATTTTAGAGAGCACTCCTTAGTGGGGTCTTATGGGGATCAGTTGAAGACTAATGACCTGATGAATTCCATCATCTCTGCCAACATGAGTATGTGATTGTGATTTTGAGAAAACAAGGGAAACTTTTGCTTTGAAAAAAAAAATTCACTATCCAACTACTATTTCATTTGTCTTTTATTCCACTCTAACAAAGCTAATATGAATGTGGTTTGAATTACACCTAAAGTTTTTTTTGTGTGTGTGCAGGGATTGAATCATTCCCACATTGAAGTTTAATTTTGTGTGTGTGTGTGTGTGTTTGCAGAAAATTGCTGTCATATAAAAATACTATGTATTAATACCCCACATGTTATATATTTCTCATTGCAGGTTGCTATTCTTGCCAAGGACAACTCATTTGTGCTGAACAAGAATTTGTATAACGAAGTCACAACGGACTGGCCACTCTATACAGAGGAAGACAAGCAGTTATTGAAGAGGTGAGAAAAAGATTTAAATCTACAGCAATTCAGTTTGCTCGATGGAAGCAGAGCTCCTGTGGCTTGCGTTTCACATGTTCCTCACAGAAACCTGCTTGCACCATGTGTCACATGTATGAGAAGTTTTGTGGAAACCAGTTTTAATATTTCCACTCAAACTCAGCCTGACAGTTGTTAGCCATGATGGAAGTGAATGTTGATAGCACTGAGCATTGCAAACTTGATCTTGATAAATCTGTGTACCAAATTATATTTATATTACATAAACATACTTCCGTGTGTATATATATATATGTATAGAGAGAGAGAGAGATAATATGCCAGTATGTTTATGTAATGTGTTCATGTCTTTAATTTCTGTTTATAGTTCAAAGTGATAGTGAAAGGATGAATGATAAATGATTGGTCTTGCTTGGTCGTTAGTGAGGCTTTAGTAGCTGTTAAATCCATTGCGGGTAGCGTGCCTCAATTAGGCCAATGGAGTCTTCGCACCCTCTGCTATGGAGAGCCTGAGGGCCGTAATTTTCTGTTTCCTGTGCTCCTTGGTGGCAGAGAGGGGTAAAAGTAAAAACCAGTGTTTGCAACGATGCCTAGCCCTCTACTTAGTCACTTTCGTGATTCATTGTTGCATCATCGATGATGTCACACTTGCTTATTGTCTGGCTCTGTGCATCTTGGTAATCAGTCACACCAGGACCGCATGATAGAATTATATAGAGACTGAGCTGATGTAAGAGAATTATACTTACAGCTAGGACACATCTGAACTGAGGAAGTCAATTCTAAGATGTGGTCGTGCTTGTACAGGCTGCAGAAAAGAGATCATGATTAATCATGGAAGATATGAAACCAAACTTCCAAGTTTATCTGTGTATCCAGTATGCAGACGAGCACTGGTTATACACAGCTTGCAAGATGAAATGCAGTATTCATTGTGATGATTTCTTGTAAGTGATCATATTTTCACTTTCAGAGAAATATGAATATTCAGTGAATGTGAAATGTGCATGACCCAATTGTTATTGTAAATGTATGCTTCCGCTTGAGGAATAAAACCAAAGTCGACTCTCAGTGGGAATTCTGTTAATGTTTTGGTTTTGAACACCAGCCAGTGAAGATTTGATACATACAGCTGTATTTGATTTATACACTTTTCAAACACTGATCTTACTGTGTTTGAGTATACCATATTAACCATAGGAAAACAGGAGAAATCAAAATTGGTGAGTGCTATGCCATGAAGGCAGTATACCAAAGTAGGTGACCATGCCATTCGGGGAAAGAGTTAAAGACCTTTAAAGTGTGGGGAGACCATGCTGGGAAGCTGGCCCAACTTGGATATACTCATAAGTACCCGTAATGTATCCTGTACAGCTTTCTACTTAGCACACACACAGCCAAAGAGTCTCAATTGGAGTTGAATGTTACAGATGAGCATACACTTGGGTGCACATATTCGCTGATGAGCAGTTCTATCCTAGCAGGCCAGCGCTAGTTGTGGTTTTCGAATGGATCCCAGAGGGCAGCAAATGGAGATCGATTTAATCAAGCAAACCTCATCTCCACATGTTACCAGGTCTTTGACATACTGTGATTGTAGATTTCATCAAAGAGGTAAATCAGAAAAGGAAAAGATGCGCATTGCAAGCAAGTCACACATCTTTGCAACTGATTGACAAATTGCCGTACATCAGCATATGTACCCCCATGATTTTTCATCATGGATGCTACTAAAACACTGATCACTTCAGTGTTTATACGTCAATGTAGCTGGCAATTTGTCAATCAGTTGCAATGAAAACATCTCGATGGAAGAATTTTATGAATTTGAATAAGTGACACATCCTACTTCCACAAAAATTGTGAGTGTCCATCATGCAAGACTGAGTTTAATTCAGTTTTCCTCCTTTTTCTCTTTGCAACCTGAAATGTTAACCCATTTCCTCCCAATCCTGGTTATTGTAGGAGAAAAGCTGAGCTGTGTGTGAAAGATTCGCCGTCACCCCCCTCCCAACGGTCACCCCATCATGCACCATCAAATTCCTCCTCCTCTTCGTCTACCTCCTTGTCCTCCACCGCCATCGGCATTACGGGTAACCCAAGTACTCAGTCCAAGTCCCGGACAGCCAGTCCCAGGAAGCATCCGGAGTCTGGGACCAGGACTAACTCCAGCTTAAGCCAGGTGAGGGAGGGGCCTGATGAGGATTTCAGAAATACTTAAAGCAGAATTCCAGGCCAGTTACAAGTTAATCTGAGAAGAACGAGTGAAGTGTTACCAGCACAGTAGTGAAAATATGATTAAAGATGGATTAAAAGTAAGGAAGTTATGAAACTTTATAAGATTGCATAATTTTTGCGAAAGGGTTCTTGAACAGATGATATAAATATAAATGCAAATGAGTGAGTTCACGACATCATCACCTCACAATTTTCCATTGGTCATGGACACAAATATAATGGAAATTCAACTTTTCTGCCATAAAAGTGTAATATATTATTTTATTCGTGGCTGAATAAATTCAAAATAATGATTAGTCTGATATTTTAGGATATGAGACTGTGGCCTCATCCTGCTTAAACCAAAAAACTGAAAATTTCAGGATTTTATATACAAAGTATATGTCAAGTTGTGAGATGATAACTCCTTCAGGAAAAAGCTTTTTGCATAGGGAGCAATTTGCAAGAGAGGATTATATAATGTCACCTTTTCCCGATACCCGTAAGTAAAGACAAGGCAAGCATGTCATTTAAAGTTTGTTATGATTAGTAAAGGGCAATATGATTCTGTGAAGTCATGTATGTGAATGAAGGGCACTTACATGTCCTATACCAACGTTTTTCCTCAGAAACGACCACTCTTGCCAGATGTCAAGGACTACACGACCAAGAAGCCCCGGATTGCCCATAATTCCATTGCTGCATCCAAACCCTCAGACCAGCCCCAGCTGAGCCCTAGTGGAGGCAGCGGTGGGAGCAGCTGGGCTTCCAAGAAGGTGCCCAGCCCCGTGGGTCTCTTTAAAAAAGTGCCTAGTCCCTCGTCGACCACCAATGCAGCCCCGACAAACACCACCACCGTCAGCAGCTCGCCGGGCAGCAATGCCGCCACGGCCAGCTCCCATCAAAGTGCCTTGTCGTCGCCGTCGGTCAGCACCACGCGCAACTCACCGGACTGCTGCGATTCCACTGGGAACGGGGGCAGCGCTGCAGCCTCCACACTCCCCCCAGCGCCCATCCAGGCAAGTAAGTCGACGGGCGGCAGCAGCAGCAACGGGAGCGGGAAGGAGAACGTGGGATCGGGGCGTGGGGAGAAGCATACCAAGTCTTCGTCGTCATCATCGAAATCGAAGCAAGAGAAGAGGCCGGTTGGCAAGGAATCTCCCTCCGGCGACGTGTCCTCCACTTCAGTTGTTCCTGATTATGTCTTGTGAGTAGCTTTACTCTCCTTCTTGTGCACTTGAGGACTCATTGTTTGTCATATGGCAGCATAAAGACATTAGCCGATGTGTCAAATTTTGCTTCTTAATTAACTGCCTCAATAAGATTTTGGAGCTCTTGCATGTGATGTAGATGACCTCGCATTGAGCGTCAAAGCAGAGATGTACATAAAAATTTGAAAAATGCAGTAAAGGTTAAAAGCTAAGCTGCTTTCTAACAAAATAAAGAAGAAATCAATTAAACTAATGCCATTCTACCAACTACACGATATGTAACATTGGTGCTCGTCTTTATAGTCGTGTAAAAGAGTGTTGTTTTTAACCATCATAGTGCAATATATCAATGCACATATCACAGAGTTGAATACCTTGTATTCCATTGAGATCTCATTTCTAAAGGCATTTGAAATGAAGGAAATAGCTTTCATGAACATTTCTGTATAACCCTTGTATCTTCTTTGCTTCTCTCTTTCCCACTTTCCTCACTATTACCATTATTTCCACTACCATCATCATCCATACAACCATCATCCACCACCACCACTACTTCCAATACAACTACCACTTCCACCAAAACCCATTACTTCCACATCTACCACCATCACCACTATCACTATTGCTACCCACCACTACCACTGCCACCGTTACCATCGCTACCACTGTTACTACCAACCACTACCACTGTCACCATCATATTACCATCACTACCACCTTTACTACTAACCACTAACACTACCACCACCATATTACCATCACTACCACCATAATACTACCAACCACTACCACTACCATTACTATCATTACCCATTACCACTATTACTACCAACCACTACTACTGGTACCACCATTACCATCACTTACACCATTACTACCAACCACTACCACCACCATTACCACTATTACTACCAACCACTACCACTGCCACAACCATTGCCATCACTATCACTATTACTACCAACCACTACCACCATTACCATATCACCATCACTACCACCATTACTACCAACCGCTACCACTGCCACCACTATTACCATCACTACCACCATTACTACCAACCACTACTACCACCATAACCACCATTACCACCATTACCACCATTACCTCTATTACTACCAACCACCACCTCCACCACCACTACTACCCATCCCTTAACCAACCTCACAGGAAATACACACTCATCACCACCATGGACCAGCGGCACCGCTACAAGGAGGACTTTAATAACCTCTACCCGGAGTACAGCAAGCTGCACAAGTATATCGAAGACATCCAGATGCGTTTCAAGGTGATGCAGGATGAGCTGAAGCGCACACCGCAGGACAGCAAGGAGTACGGTCAGCTGCAGGACAAGGTCATCGAAGAGTACAGCAAGGTCACACAGGTCAGTGACCAACCTCTGCCACCTAAATACTTCCCCTTCCCCCAGTCTGCTTTATGCATATTGATTCTCATCAATAAGCCAGTTCGGGGTTCCACTTTCAGCATGAGCAGAAAAAGGTCATCTGTACCAGCAGAGCATGTTGGTTTTTGTCCCCGCCGAACGAGTTCGAGCAGGGGACTATGAAACGGGCTCTGTACTTGTGTGTGTCCGTGTGTCCGTCTGTCCGTGTGTGATCAAAATCCTTAATTTGCTACTTCTCTGTCATTTATGAGCCAATTTTGATTCTGTTTGCTTTATATGATAGCACTACATGGGAGTTTTCAAACTGCTACACAGAATTTCAGTTGCGACCTTTGACCTTGACCTTTGACCTATATTGTACATTTTGCTACAAAATGCTACTCCTTTGCCATTTCTAACCCGATTTCGATTCCGTTTGCTTATGTGATGGCACAAGGTGAGGGCTTCAAAACTTCTACACAGAATTTTGACCTTTGACTTCTTTGACCTTTGACCTGGATTTTTGACTTACATTTTATTGTACATTGGCTACAAAATGCTACTCCTTTGCCATTTCTAACCCGATTTCGATTCCGTTTGCTTTATGTGATGGCACTAGGTGAGGGCTTCAAAACTTCTACACAGAATTTTGACCTTTGACTTCTTGACCTTTGACCTGATTTTTGACCCATATTGTACATTTTGCTACAAAATGCTACTTCCGGCGGGGACATATATTACGCACCGCATAATTTCTACTTTTCCTTGTTTAATTCATTGAGATAAGCATCTGTGATGTAATGATTATTCAAGTGATCCTTATAAGTGGTGCTTGCCAGCACATCCACCTGGCAGCAAAAGCGGTATTTGACAATATCAATAGAAAGAGATTGTTAATACTTTCAGTGCAAAATAATTAGATGGATGCTTTCCAAAATGCAAGTGGAGGGATCATTCTGGTCTCCTGGACCCCGTTTACAGTGTGAGGCCGTTTACAGTGTAAACGCGCAAAAGGCCAAATGCGGGGCCAATTTTGGCCGCGCATTTGGCCTCGCTTAGTTTGGCTTCGTTTAGTCTGGCTTCCAAACCCTCTGCCCGTACTATTTCGCTATTCAGGATATTAACCCCTTTAATGTCGAAAACTAGTATAGTTTAAGGTGGTTTTGTCCTGCAAAGGATTTTTCCTTTGGCAAAGGCCTTTGCCCGAACGGCGACATCGTCGCCACAGAATTCAGTTGGCAAAGGGTCTGAAAACCAGACTATACCAAATTGTGTTTGTTTACAAGCAGAGCGCCACTATGACAAAATATTGAAATGTTTGAATTAATAGCGCGGCCGAGCTCGGCAGTGTAAACGGACAAAATTGCGGGGCTCGGCCTCGCAATCAAGGCTGGGCTCGGCCGCGGCTTGGCCGCAGCTTGGCCCAGCCCCGCACTGTAAACGGGGTCCTGGTCTACACAAGTTCATCCTTTGTTTGAACATGACTAATGAATTCCATAAATTGTTACGTTGGCCAAGCTTATGCCTTCTGTCGCTTGAAACTAGTCGAGTGCCCAATCAACTGAGAAAGAAGAAAGGTCATTTGTACCCCGAACTGGCTTATAGTTACATTCAGACAGTGATCCTTAACCTCTAATTTTTAGGATAAGCTCTATGGGGCGCCAAGTGTCATAACGTTTCGTAACGAAATTGACCCTGCAACACTTAACCCTAAAAGGGCCGGGCTTTTTTGGCTATGCTCAGACCAGGGGGATGGATTCCGCCCCCCCCCCCCCCCCCCCCCCCGAGATCTCGGCCATCGGTGGTACGATCGCGATGAAATTTTGCATGCGTGAGACCCACGTCATAATCTACAAGATTGTGTCATAAGATTTTTTGAAACAATAAATTTCTAATTTTAATTAATTAATTATGCAAATTAAGCTCAAGATCATATTTTAGCCTAATTAAAAGCATTGATAGTCTAATTTTTGATCTGTAAATCTGTTTTAGCATATTCAACGATTGTACATCACAAAAAGTTCCAAAACTCATTTCAATTCTTATGTATTACAGAATTATAGCGCGAAACGTCAAGGGGGGGGGGGCAGATTCCCCCCCCCCCCCCGGCCCTTTTAGGGTTAAAGCTTATCTTCGAAGTTAGCTTATCTTTGAGGTTAAGGATCACCGTCAGAACGTACCAACTAAAAATGCACAGTGGTTCTCATCAATATTCATACCAGCGGTTCTCATCATTTTTCATGATCAACGGTTCTCATTGATATTCATGCACAGTGAGTCTCATCAATATTGTGTTAACACTGGATGATAAACGAGAGGATGTAAATGCTTCCCAAAGACTTGGAACAGCTAATGATCTTCTGTTTACCAAAGGAATACCAAGTGGAACAATTTCACCTAATTGCCATATATGTACATGTATATATATTTTTCTTTTTGTATTGACATGATATTTACATGAATGCAGATGTTGAACAAGTTCATTTTTGTTATTATTAATTGTGCTACAATCCTTTTTAGGAGTAAAGGGATGTTTAATCTACATGATTTTCTGTTTCTTTCTGCTCTCTTGTGATCTATTTCTAAACCACTTCAGGACACGGGCTTCAAGGTCAAAGAGCAGCGCTTTAAAGACCTTCATGACCTGCTAGACCACATCAAGAAGCAGATCATGATGTACGACAACGACCGCCTGCACATGGACACCTAGAGGGCGTCCTGGTTGCTATCCCATGGTCCGGTAGTAAATGGAATTTCCTCGACAAACGATACTTAGGCCAGTTTAAAAGAAAAAGAAACAATCAAAAGATGTATACAAAAAGGAAATGTCGTCAGGGTATTGTGGTAAATTAGTCAATGTAAAGAAAGAATGATTGTTGAGGCTAAATAGGGAAAATTTGTGCCTGCCTTCTCATCACTAGTGTTTGGAATGTGATGGGTTCATTGCTTGACACTTCATAACTTATCCTGGTGTAGAGGAATTGTGCAGGTCACCATGTTACAGGGGAAGAAGTTTATTTTTGTCAAGAGAAGGAGAGATATATTTATGAGAAACAATCAAAGGATATTTTTAGGAGGCGACATCATCGGTTAATTTGCTCACATGCAGAGGCGTAGTTTTGCCTCAACATCGTACAGTATTGTTCACTCTGCTGTGTTACTGCGCAGAAATTCACCTATGAGTGTTGTGGCTTGACGATCTGCTTGACTAGAGAAACTCGAGTGTTTGGACACGGCAAGTGTGAACACTGTCCACTGTCACTCCTTGTCAATGTGGTGATGGCGTCAAACACCTCTTGTTCAGATGTACATTGTGTATACTGTCAAGATTCCTTTAGTTTCTCATAACATGCTATGAGCATGGAAACATTCACGGTACATTAATTTTCACGTATTTCACGCTAATTTTGGCTAGATTCCTAAAACCTGCAAAAATATCTTCATGCTTGTCTCTGCAAATTTTGAATGGATTGAATCATGTGTGTCAATCATGCAACGCAAGTTCAAGAACCCGCAAAATTTTTTTTTGCCACTCTGTGCGAAAAATTAATTGTGCAAGAAATATCAATGTTTACAGTACCCCCTTCCCCAATATTTTGCCTCTACGCCATTTCCATTATGAGAATCCATCCTATGGGAATCACAATTTGCTTTATATCATGTTGATTGGAGAGATAGCCTTATTTATGTGTACAAAAGAGATTAAATTATGAAAGAACAAGTGTTTATTGCTGTTGAAGAGACAGTCAGCCAAGCTATTTAACCTGTGTTGAAATGACTGCCTTGAATGAATCAGTATGGAGCCTTGCACTCAATTTCCTTTACTACAGGCATTGAGGAGATGTAGTGACAATGAATGTGTATAATTTGACTGGCAGCTCATAAACAGATTCTTGGTGAACCAAAGAGCTCGTTTGATTCCAGTGAAGAGTCGTAGATCTACGTAGATTGTAGCTGAAATCTGACCATTTCCATAATGTGTGTCCGATGAAGAAACAAAAGACAAAAGAAAGAAAAAGGCAGCACAAGAGATTTGAGATTCAGAATCATGCATTCCTATGTTAGATTGGAAGGTTACAATTGATGAAGTTAGTCAGGGAAATGGAAGAACTGTCTGTGATTATTGATCAATGTCAGGAGAAAAATTAAGAAGGTTTGGTGATACGACCAGCTCTGTGAGCTGAACTTTGTTAGGGTTCTGAGAAAATATTTGCCTCCATTGCTCTTGCAGATGGCTCGTTTAGGCTTGCATACCGCTCAGTGAAATTGTGTGTAGTACATGTACATGTGCATGTATAATGTATGCTGAGCCGACAGTTTGGGTTTCAGAAAAGACACACCACTGTGGATGGCCAGAATATGTGGAGAATTTGAAATGCGCGGGAGTTTGTGTTGGATCGCACCATCATGTGGCAGCTAGAATTTCCTTGAACAGTGTGCAGCTCTCTTAGGGTGGTAGAAGACCCCGCCCCTCCTCCAGCCGAGTCCTATTTAGAGCTCACCTCCCTTCTCCCTCTGACACCGGTCTGATAACCATCTTAGACATGCACAGATACGTTTTGGCAGGTCAAAAATAGGCTGAGAGAAAGTGTTAGATTGGTATGGCTGTGGTGAGTTAGGTCTGATCAGGAGTTTTGCACTGTTGAAGAATTTTTCTGTCACATTTAGTGGTAGCATGAGTTTGGACAAGAAATTTCTAAAAAGTTTTGAACTCCAGCTGCCTGAGGTTTGTGGGAGAAAGCTTTAAGGGATGAGATCTTTTGTGAACTTTTGAGAGAAATGCTACTGCAACATCCAGTTGCCATGGGGATGATAAAAGCTGCTAATCACAGACATGAATGTGGGAAAGAGATGCTTAATACATTGCTCGATGTGGCCAGGTGTACAGTGCAGTAGATCTTTACCATAAAGGCATGGGTTCAAGTAGAGCTGGAGCCGCCACAGCCGTGACACCCCGGTAACCTTGGGCCAAGAGTGGACCATTCACAGACATGCATCCCACTTACATTCCAGGCATTCCAGACCACGTGTCCATTACCCTGCCCTTGTTTCAAGACCAGACACCGCAGCTATGTTATGTCATGGTAGTCTTGTCTCCGCAGACCCAGCCTGCAATGTGAGGAGAGGGTCTAGGAATGAGCTGAAGAATGTGCATCATTTCATCACTCCACATACAAACACTGCTAGTCTCATCGTGGAGGCCTAGGGTGAGCTTCTTTGATGGAAGACTTGAGCGTTTGCCATGCCACTGCAATACAAGTACCTATTGGTTGAAGTTGGGGTGAGGGGATGTTTGGCTTGTGGGACTGCAGCGTCGAACTACCCGTGCCAATATTGACATTAGCTTGACCCGTATCGTCAGACAAGTTGTGTCAGTCGTTGGCGGTGCCACTCTCATTTATGACTCTCGCATACTTGCCGGTCCGCCGGGGATGAGGGTATCTCCCTTATGGGGACGTGGAGTGCCTTAAAGCGAGGGATGGGTGTAAATGAGGAGCTTAGCTGCGGCGGTCAAACTCTGGATGCCCTTGTTGGGGATGAACAATCTCAAGCACCAGTGGGGAGACTGTGAACTATGCCCCATTGCAGGAGACCTCAACATAACCTGCAGTAGCTGGAAAGTCACCAGCCCGGTTATGGTAGTGATAGACATCCCGTTGATATTATCTGGGGTTAGTCCCATGCAGAGAGATCCCGATTCTTGGCAGAGGGGGGATAATCGCTAAGATGGGATCTATGAGGGACTTCCCCAGGTTTCTTATGCTCCGTGGTTGTTCTGCTGAAATGCCTTAAGCCAAGAGCATGGTACATTAGGCTGCCAGTAAATTGCAAGGTACACTCTTTTATTCATTGATGTCATGATTCATTCTGATCTCGAGCAGCCAGGCACAGTACAAACTTCAATGTTTTTGAAAAGAAAAGTATATCTATATCTATATATCTATGTATATGCATACATGCAAAAAAAAAAGGAAGTGCTGAAGAAATATGACATGGACTCTGTTTTATGACTACGGACAACGGACAGATATATTTTCCTGACCCCAAGAGGGTCATATTTCCTGTTTTTTCCCTTTTTCTGAAATGATTGATTATGAGAAAAGTTACGTTTGAAAAAAAGTAATTTTTGTCTTGTGTGCGTCATCATGCCCATGTCTATTGTATCTTTTATATTCATGCATGTTTAAAAAAAGGCAATGATAGAAAAGATGTCTGTTTGTTTATCTTGTATGGCTACATTTACTTCTTCATCACCTTTTTTCTGTGAGACTGAATGACGAATGATGGCAAAACTTTGCTGAATATGATTGTATTTTTGTGGTTGCATCAAATATGTACTTTTCTTCACTGATATGGAGAATGTTTAGTTTGAAAAGTTCTTGTTTAGTGGTAGTAACTCAGAAGCAAGAGTGACACTTGAGTCATGACGGAGAAAACAATCAGTGAGTTTCAAAAGCAGACACTTTAGAATCCAGAATTTTCTGCAGAAAAACAAGCCATAAAGCACCGCCACTTTGAACTGACGGACATTTTCTGCCGTGCAATAAATGTGTGTGTTTAGTATCAACATTCTCTTGTCTTGGAAGAGTTTGGACAAAGGCAAACCAGAACTAATGACCAATCCAGGTTATCAAGGTATACCTGTGAGTTCTGGCTTTCTGTTTGAATCTACAAAGGCAAATACCATAAGCAATCAAAAATATTGTCGGACACCCTTAGAATGACTGAAAAGATCCAGAATGTTAAGGGGGGGGGGGGGGGGGGGTTGATATGAAAATCCAAATCCTTCTGCAAATATGCTGCAAGTGTCTGTTTGTTACATCTCAAGGCAAGCAAGAAGTGATGCCCAAAGTATCTTGGGTTTGTTCAAAAAGAAATCTTCAAACAAAGTGGTCCTCTTCATTGATGGTTTCTGTCCAGTTATCAACTGACTAGGAAAAATCTTTAGGGTCAGCCTTGAAGAAGTATGGATTATGATTTGCCAAAATGGCAACTTGTGAGTTGTCAACATTCGCTGGATATCAAAGAAGGGGTCGGCCCTGCATATAAAGATTCAGTGAGCTTATGGAAAGGATATATGCAAGTACATGGGTAATACATGTAGTCACTACCACAAAGTATTCTTCAAGGGAGTTCACTCAATCAATGCTTCATGTTGAGTGTCACTGCACTTGATAGCGTGAAAACAGTGACTGGCTGATACGAAAATTGGGTGCTTTCTACTGTTTTTAAAAATGAGACGCCACTTTGCTGTAACAGCATTAATGACCTTTGTGCATTTCAAGTCCTTGATCTTTTGCTTGATCTATTAAATGCTTTTATTTTTTGTTTTGTCTCTTTCTGTTAAAAAAAGAAGAAAATCTATATTTTGCATATTTTCAGTTGCTTTTCTGTGTTTGTCGTAGTACCTCATAGAGCAGGCTGATTACAAGTAGGAGATATATTGCTGTGGCTAGCGTTGGGATGATAGAAATTATGAATTTTGTGAAAAATCATGAAAGAAGCACAGTACTATATCAATATGACCCTGTCTGCTGATCAAACATACTGCTACATACTTGAAGATAATCTTCCGTGTATGCTATAAAGACTTGTTAAAAAAAATTACCTCTGAATGGGATGGCTAGCATAACAATGCTGACCAATAACCTTCCCCTGAGAACACTGTGAGTCTGTGATGGTCAGCAGTTCTGGGATGAGAGGGGGTTAATCATCACTTCATTGAATGGTTCCTATCAGTTTTACAAGTGGAACTCAAAAGGAAATCACAAATGTTAGCTTTGACATGAACCTCTGTGTACAGTGTGTGTTGAGTCAGTGCAAACAAACTTTTATTATTTTATCACATTTCAGTTGCCATGGCAGTGCTATTACAACTTATGCAAAAAGAGAGAAAAGAGGAGAACATTGAGTGGAATTAATGGCAAGAAGAACAGGTGACATGCGATTAATGTCTCGCTGTAAACCTTACCAATCCAGTGTGTCTATTTTGGTTACTTTATATGGTCATAGTTCATTGCCTGTGTTGTGAGAGTTCATGATTTTACCCAGCCCAAAACCCCTTTGTACGGTTGTCAAAATACTGTAGAAGCTGTTATTTTCACGAGGGTTTAATTTTCATGAATTTCGCGAATCACAGTCGGATCGCGAAGTTAACAACATGCGAAAATGTTGTGTTGTGTTGAGGTGATACTGCATTTACGATACCGTTGGTGTCAATTCACGAAACAACATCTCGTGAAAATGTCTCTGACATCCTTATTCGCGAAAAAATCTATGCAAAAATAACAGCTTATACAGTTCCCCATCAGACACATTCCGGCCGTGCAAAGTGGGTCTATCATGAATAGCCAGGCCTTATCTTGTCTATCATTCACTCATGATCAAAAACTTGTCTTGTCTTGTCTTGTCTTGTCCAAGTATTGCTCTTGCAATATATAAATTAGCATCAATAATCCATCATTATGCAAAGTCTTTTGTCAAAGTCATAATGCCAAATCGCACCTGCATTATTCAAATTTGAAGTAAAATAAATTTTAGAGATTCTGTACACGTAATGTAGCAAACTCGCATCCTAACATCGAATATGTAACGAGTAGGATAAACACAACTTACATGTGACCTTGCCTTTGAAAAAAAAAATTGTAAAAAGAGTCAATTGGCCAGTTGCCTTGGTAAGCCTTTGAATATGCACTATATGCAGTGCACTATGGTAATTTCCAGTTTTTTTCATTTTCAGTTTTTTTTTTTCCTCAGTTTTTCAGTTTTTCAGTTTTGACATTTTCCTCCATTTCTTACTCATGCTGTTCAAACAAACCCTACAAAAAGTTTTGAAGTCATTCAGCTATTGTTGCAATGTTGATTTGACATTACCTAGAATAGAATTTAGTTTCAAGTTTTAGAACAATAATCCTGCTTAAACTCGAGTCTGGTGTACTTCGACAGATTCCTCACTTCAAAGCCTCTCTTTTCCCAAGTGTATTCCCTTTGTCAGGATTGTCCTTAGCTTTTTGTGTAGGTGAGGAACATTGCTTTCAATTTTGACAAGTTTACTTCTTTAGGAGAGGGGAGAATCACTTCGGTCAGCTTACCTACCCTGAAATCATATCATTGTCTGCCAACAATTTGTTAGTGTGGTGCAAGGTCACATGTAAGCTGGACACCGAAATGACCCTATGGTATTAATGCATATATGTGACCGCCCGGCTCAAAACCCACAAAGTAGGCTAAAATGAATTTTCACTTTTCTGCTTAGCTTGAAAGAATAAGCTGTAAGCTTTCAAATGATATAAACTTGTTAAAATTGGACCACTCTAATCCATTCATAAAGTAATAGAAATAAGAATGATTTACGATGTGCAGTTTCATAGAAAACCTATGGAATCAGAGTCAGAATCCGAAAATGGAGAAAAAAAAAAAGATTTAAAGATTAAAGTCACTCAGGCATACAGTAAAAGCAGTGCCTGTCCGAAAACATATGGTCCAGAAAAACTGCTAATATCTCAATTTCGGTTTGACTGTAGGTAGAGAAGAGATCACTCTTCCAGGGAAGACAAACCTTAAAAATTTGAGTTGGTCAACCCAAGCGACTATTTTGGTCCACTACAGATAATCCTAACCTGTGATTTTGTGTGGGTTTTGAGCTGGGTGGTCACTGTGGTAACCATGATCAAAGCCATGGTATGGCGATAATTGTTTAGTTGTGCTGGAATAAATGAATACCATGCAATGTGGAACCATATTTAGAACTCTTGACGCTGTTAACATCAATTTGAGTCCGTGTACAGGCTCCACAATGTGATAAAGGTGCCTAGATTACCCGTGATACTGCGAAAGGATCCTCGGTATGCAGTGTGGTTTTATTCCTCTGCCGATACGGTGTTGAGTTGCCAAGCAATTTGTGTGCCAACATTGCTTCTCATGCATGCAAGAATATCCACCATCCCCATGCACCTGACATTTATATGCAATGAAACAAGAGAACAATTCCAAAACAAATGTTTGTTTCGTCTGATGATACATTTTGTGACATGGGTGCTGTGTATTGTTGCGCTTTAATCTGTAACGTGCTCACATTAACTCGAAAAATGTATAGGTCATATTGTCATTTCCATTCTATAACCATTCCGTGTGGTTTTCTGATATCCAAAAGGTGCTTTTTGTATCTGTATGCCAAATGTTTTCCGTTTTCTACCCCCAAGGGGGAAAAAATTATGTTTCCATTGTGATTGGGATTCTGCTTTTTTTTTATGCCTCCGCCACGAAGTGGTGCCGGAGGCATTATGTTTTCGGGTTGTCCGTCCGTCCGTCCTTCCGTCCGTCCGTCCGTCCGTCCGTCCGTCCGTCCTTCCGTCCGTCCGTCCGTCCGTCCTTCCGTCCGTCCGTAATGAATTTTGTGGACAAGGTAACTATCAAAACCTGTTGAGGTATCCTAATGAAACTTGGCATGTATGTGTATTAGGAAGTGAAGTTGTGCCTATCAACTTTTGGGTGCACATGCTCAAGGTCAAAGGTCAAAAGGTCATGGTCAAATACATGAAATTTCACTATTTCCACCATATCTATTGAATGCCTGAAGATATTTTCTTGAAACTTAGTGTATACATGTATTACCCAATTAAGATTCTCTGATGAAAGTTTGGGTCATGAGGTCAAAGGTCAAAGGTCAAAAGGTCAGGGTCAAATACATAAAATTTCACTATTTCCACCATATCCATTGAATGCCTGAAGATATTTTCTTGAAACTTAGTGTATACATGTATTACCCAATTAAGATTCTCTGGTGAAAGTTTGGGTCATGAGGTCAAAGGTCAAAAGGTCAAGTAAAAATATTAAAACTTCTTTTTTTTCTCCATACCTTGGAAAATTGTTCAAGGTATCTTCATGGAATATAGTATATACATATACTGACTGGAAGTGATTATCTAGAGAATGTAGGGTTCATGGGGTCAAAGGTCAGGGGTCAAAGGTCAAGTGCAACACTTCAAAAGTTTACTATTTCCCTCCTATCATGCAATGCCAGCAGGGTTATTTTTTTTTTACACTTGGTGTATGCATACATGTGTAACCTAATAGAAATTCTCTGGAAAGTTTTTTTTTTCTTCTTTTTTTGCCTCAAAGGTCAAAAGGTCAAAGATCAAGTAAAAGTGCTGAACTAACTTTTTCCTCCATATCTCGGAAGTGGCTCAAGTTATCTTGAAACATAGTACATATTATGCATGTTCTACCTGAAAGTGATTATCTTATTAATTTTAGGGTCAAGGGCCAGATGAAAATGGTAACAATTCACTATTCAATTCAGAAATTGCACTTTTTCTTCACACCTGTAACTTGAAAATTACTCAATGCCTAAATGTATGAATGGGTCAAAGTCGAGTTAAAGTCCTTAAATCCCTAGATACATGCTCTCCTATTCATCCAATTAAACCTAGGTCAAGGAAGGTGAACATTCAAAACATTTGTGACAAACTTGTCATTTCAATATTTTGCCAATTTTGTGAAAATGTAATCACACATTGTCCACATGTACTATCTAGACCTATTGGGAAAATCATGCATTATGGCGGAGGCATACCAGTCGCCAAAGCGACATTTCTAGTTTTTTTTTTGTTGTATCACATTTCCATTTGCTATCATTTTTTTTTTTCTGTGTGACATATGTGGGTATTGAAATTATTAGAAGTACTGCTGAAATCTGTGCTACTATGAGCTCCTCAAATTGGCATCTCTTTTTGTTAATGTGATTGGTGTGCCAAGACATGTCTGATGGTTAATTGCTTTCTGTGACACAAAATATCATGGAGAGGAAAGTCTTCTCGCATTGCACTTCAAATGTGTAGAGCAAAAGTTTTAAAAAGACCAGCAATTTGATATTTTGCTCTTCGGTGTTTGCTTGTGATTGTTTTGCTTCCATGATATAGTTGCTTGAAGAGCGTGCAAATATTTTGATTGTACTTAATTCGTGGAATCCCTGTCAGGAGGGTAATGATGTAAATCTCATGAACCGTCATGCAAAGCTTTAGTAATTTGTTTTAAATCACATTTGTGGGTTTTGCTGAAGACTGTCCGAGAAATGTATGTGGTGTTTGCCTGAAGCAAATGATTTTTGTATCACCCAACGATGCATTATTAGTGAATAGTAAGTTGCAGAGGGAAATTTTGCAATTGAATGAAATCTCAGAAAGACAGAATTCAGATGTTTGTTGCTTTCATGTAAAGAAAAATCACAAAATTCCTGTATGTGAATTAAATCCAGTGAAGATGTTTTCTTCTCTGTGTGTTGTAGGCAAATTACTTGTTATGTTTGGTTAGTGTAGACATAAAAGGCGATAATCGGCTCACATATACTCTCGCTTTGCACTTCTTCTTTTTTTTCTTCTTCTCTTTTTTTGCCTTGCGTTATTATTGTGAAGACTAAAGGTGTATTTTACAACCAATCAACCAATCAACCAAATAGATTTGTGCAGCCAAGTATGTGGAAAACAGGGTTTGATTGCCAAGGCAGATACATCTGTGATATTTAAATTGTGTCAACAGTGATAAAAAAAAGTCATTTTAAAAGTTTCTAGAATTACTTCTGCCTCATCAGAAAAAGGTGGAGAAATAATGACCATTCAGCTATTCTGATACACTTTGATTTTTTGATCAAGAAGTAAATACATCAGTTTTGTTGTTTTTTCCCTTAAGAGGCTTAATGGGTCCGATGCGCCTTGTCAGTAATGTGCAGGATTGCTCTAGCAGTGTTGATAAGTACAACTTGTATGTCCAACATTTAAATATGTGATTTTTTTTTTTTTCTGTTTTGTTGTCTGTCGACTTAAATTCCTGCTGAGATATG
This sequence comes from Diadema setosum, assembly GCF_964275005.1. NCBI lineage: Eukaryota > Metazoa > Echinodermata > Echinoidea > Diadematoida > Diadematidae > Diadema > Diadema setosum. The sequence continues at coordinate 1,795,467 of NC_092691.1, read as the reverse complement.
CATTAATGTGGTGTGTATCAAGGACAAATTGATGACTGGTACAAAGAGTTGAAGATAGTTCAGTACGTTATGGTGTCAGAAAGACCGACTGTTTGCTTATTCAAATTGATGATTCTTAGGATTTTATTGATGTTCTGAACACTGAATAATCAATGCTTGTTTACATTGATGAAGGGCAATTTGTCAAGCGACTATTTGCTTGGGTTTTCTTTCAAACTGTCCTTTTTATTACACATAAAGATGCAGCTCTGAAAGTAGTAGATTATTCAATGCAAAGCTGTACTAAGTATGAACATCAAAGGAGAAAAATGGTTTACTAAAGCGCTATAATAGTCCCACAATGGCTTTGAAATGGAAACATCATTGACATACAATGGGCTACAACAGTGTAGAAGCAATCAAATCAAACCGACATGGGTAGTCAGTGTGTTTGCGTGTGGTTGCACACTACGAGGGAAAAGGGACCTCCCTGAAGGGAGCATGTTTTGTATGTAGTGTATGCATGTACCAGTATGTCTTACAAGCTGAAACTGGTAAAAGGGCGTATGTGCCAGAAACAGTGGGTTATGTGGTAGAAAGTCTTTTGTGTCTCACGGCCTAATGTGCTGTCAAGTAAAAGTGTGAGCTGAAATTTTGGTGTGTACCAATATGACTTCATGCGATGGAATCTTTGACTGTTCTTAATTTTGCAGCCGCCTTCATAGCAGTTTTGTTGTTATTGTTTTTAAAGGCTACTAACAGTGATATGCAACCCAGCTCAGAAGAGCCAACACCGAGCGGGAAAATTGGGTATGAACGAAATATGCATAGCAGTACTGCTCCGAGTCAGTACCACAACATCGTCTTGTGGAAGATGTATGGATAAATGGATAGATTGGAAGGAAACTTTTGTATGTGTTTGTGTGTATGTGTGTGAGTGTGTGTGAAAGAGAGGTAGTGCACATTTGGGCCATCTCAAAGCTGCTGATAGGCGTGTTTTATGACACTCCCATGATATAACGGTGGCAGAGTCCGCATCTTTGGCATCAGTTTTGACAAATGAGATTGAGTGGAGATTGTGACAAATTCCCATAGCTCTTACTCATTCATATACTCTACTCTTTTGAATATCTGCTCTTAAACGACCTACATTTATGATGACTTTGCATTGGACATAGGAATGGATGGCTATGTAATGCTACAGCTTGAGATATGGGTATTAATGAAAATGATGATTAAAGTGATAATAGGATTAATGTTATTCTTATAAATGATACTGATGATAATAATAACAATATTAAGAATAATGATAATCATCATACAATTATGATGATAGTAGTGACTAAAGCTTAATCATGATAATGATAATAGTATTAAAAAAGTAATAAATGCTGTGAATTGTTGATACTTTGGGATGTCGTGTGCACACAAACTATGCATATTGGTATCAGTCCTTTGAAGAATTCAGCTTGACGTGGCCCACATGTGCATCTTATCTATCTTTATATGTTGTGACATGATAAAGAAAATGAGAAAGAGAAAGTGAGGAACCATTCTGTATTGAGATATGTTATATGTGGTGTAGTCAGACCTCGGCAATTTCAAAAAGAACTAGAAATGTACAGGTGCAGGAATTTGAATGTGAAACCGAACGTAACTATGCAGAGATGTTTGAGAAAGATGTGTGCATGATACCATATTCTTTTTTTACCCCTCTCCATCAACATGTTTACTTCTCCACCACAATTTGCTATCTGAAAGAGGAAAAGATAATTGTGAAGGACAGTATGAATAAACAGGAGCTCATATCTTGTATTCAATTTCCTGAATTCCAAGAGTAAAATATCATCCAAGGTCAAAATGTACTTGCTGAAAAGAGGAAATTGTATTTTTCTTCTTTTTTTGTGTGTTAATTTGTTCATAAATACATTTCATTTGGGCATGTATCTGATTGTACATGTGTGTCTAACAACATTAATTTTGTCAAGTTTGAAATAGATGTCAAGTGATTTTGAGGATTTATTAAATCCAGCCATAAGACATGCGAAATGATATGAATTGATTTGGAAAGATATGTAATAAGCAGATGTTCAAGTGACTTTTTAATTTTGATATGACTTTAAGAGTGCAAGCATTTGGTTAGAAATGTTGAAATTTACTGCTCCCTGTTTAGTTTAAATCAATATGCCAGACCAAGTCAAGGGGAATGAAGAGAGTCTTGGCATTTTGTCTCCAATAGGATGAAGATTGCCCTTCCCACTCAGTTTTTTTTTTTACACTAAGCATTTCAATAAGCATAGGGTAACTATAAATTTGTTTATGGATAAAAGGAAAAGATATACATGTATTTAAATAAGCTTAGATTATTTTTTTGTAATTTTGTCGTGTACCATTGCAAAGTTTGGCTTGTAATTTTGCCCTTGAAAATGGGTGACCTTTTGGATTGTGGGCGATGATTGCATATTGGCATGAGATTTGATCTCAGAATGGTGGATTGAGTTGAGCTTGATGTGTTAAAGAATAATGGGAACTGTTAATAAAGTGAAGATTGTACACTGGAGCTAATTTTCCAGTTGAGAGCGATGGGAAACAAAGGGGAAGATGGAAATATTGTACAAGATTTGAAGGGCGAGTATCAACACTGTGGCACCAGTTGCAGAAAAATTCCTAAACTGGTCACCCTGTAAAACAGAAATCATTCAATTTCTGTACTGTTTGTCACACATCTTACAGAAAATATGTTGCAACGCGCTTTTTATGGAAGCAAAAATCATTTTTGCATGCTTGATGTTTGATAGCATATGACTTCTATCTGCCCAATGGCAACGTATGCACACACACGTATGCACGCACACAAGATGCAACTGCTAGATTGAAAATAACAAATCTTGCGTCTAGCGAGATTTGTGCAACATTGAAATATTGTGGTAATTGTATTAGCCTTTGCTGCCAGTGTCTTTACTTGATATTCATTACAAAGTGACTATAAAGAAGTATTACATACTGTACAGTACATATATGTGGTCACAAAATTGTGGTGGAAGCAGAAATTGTTTCAAAGCTTTCATTGTCATTTCTACTGCCCTTCCCCGCCCCATTTGCTCGTATCATGAAGATTTTGATATGTTCCTCTCTTTTAGATATCTAGATAATTTTCTCCCCAACCCCCTCCCCCCTTCCTTCGGAGAAAAGCATATGCGTGTCATGATCCAGCGATCTCATTCTACAACCATAAAAAGTGCACTGTAGTTTTTTCTTTTTCTTAAGAGCTGAAGTATAATTTTCATTGCCCTTTCTTAATGAATTATGTATATTGATTATTCATGTATTTTTGTCTTTTTTTTGGGAGAAAGACAATCATTGTATGTGTACTATCATTGGTACCTAAAGTCTTGTTCTATAACAATTATATTTCCTTCTCTTTCTGTTGGAATCTTTTGAAACTGAATTATATTTGTGATGGCTATAATGAACTCTTGAATAAATATGAGCATTGAAAAACAAAACATGCAAAATTGTTTTGTCTTTGATGTTGTCTGTTTAGTAATTTTTATATTTTTCAATTCTTCTTTTCCAGTGGTATTGAAGCAGTGATTGAACATTGCAAACTTGAACCCTGATTAAGTATGTACATGTAAAGGCACAAGTTCTTAGAGCAAGTTTATTTGTCTCTATTCTAGGCATAACTAGTGTTGTAAATACATGTAATCAAGAACAACTTGCAGATTGAAAGGAATAAAGATGAGATACACTGGTACAAAGGTAGGGCAGATTTGTGTGGAAATAATCAGAGATTCTTCCACAAATCTTTTCTTCTGTTCTCATGGCAACATTCACAGAGATCCACTGACGTGCTTTTGCAAGTTTGGGTTAGAAAGTGATGGCCTACATAGGACAAAAAGCAGAGAATAAACTGATACAATCTGAAATTTCGTAAGAAAGATATTCTAACAATTCACATATAATTGAGAATGGTGGTAACATAATGTAGTAATGATTCTACACACTTATTATGCTGCAACTATTTCTACAAGTATTTTTATCTTATTGTTACAATTTAAGAAGTAAATGTTCTAACAATAAGTTGTATTTATTGTTAGCATTTTGATCATTACTACTGAACCTTGTTATAAGGAGGTCAGATAGACCAAGATACCTGATAAAACAATTTAATTTCACAGGTCCTACTCCTAATTCATATTCTTTTGTTTTCATCCCTGATATAATGAGATACCTGACAATATGAGGAAATTTAAATTGTCCAAAGCAGCTTGTTATAACAAGGTTCCCATATATTACCATTATCATCACCAAAATGGAGGAACACATTCTAAATAAACAACAAAACACTAAGCAAACAAACAAACTCCACACATACATGTACTTCACACCCATGAAAGAGATTTTGTAGATTTCTGAAAGACATTAAGTTGATCTCACACTGGAGAGCGACTATAAATCCATGAGTGGATTTCAGCCAAGGCAGGCACAGAAAACACCAAACACAGCATGCATTCACGTTCAGTTTGGAGGCGAAGTTACTAACCAGTAAACACACGAGCGATCACATGGGATGTGTGATTCACAAAGTCTCCTTTTAATAGCAAAACATTAACAAAATACGGTAAGAAATATTGCCACATACAAATATATTTGATACTTAAATTGCTCATGATTTTCTTTTTCAATTCTCCAAAGGATCAAATAATAGACACAAAGTAAAAACACACAAACAAACAAACAAACTAGCAATTCCACAGAGCTCCCAAGCCTTCCAGATTCTGCAGGTTATCTGGAAACAAATATTATGTTCCTCTTCATGTCCTAATAAAGAGAATATAACTTCTAAATGAGTCAGAATTGATATGCTTATATAGAAACTATGAAATAAATGATGTTTTCATGTTGAAAACAAATGAGTACTACTAATACAGTGATATCAATCTGAAAGTGAAGAGCAGTTATTTTTAGTTCATTGGATGCCATGTCCACAGATAATGAAATATTTGAAATATTTGATCTAGTAGTATTCAGTCCTCTTTCTCCTAAAGATCTTTGAAGTAATAGCTCTCTTCGTACTGCAAAAATATTATCAATGGTGGTATTTCTGACACAACTATTACCTTTTTGCTTTGTGGAGCAAACTTTTTAGTGGTAATTCACCAGGGGTGCCTAATAACAATGAAAGCAGACAGCCTCTTGAAAACAAAACAGCAAGATTACTCATAAGCCTCTTCATCATGCATTTCATCCATTTCAGGTACTGGCAAAGCTCCCTTGGCATCAATGTTGAACTAGAATAGTACACCCCAATAATAATCTTGATTAACTGGTTCTCTGGATGCAGATGAGCAAAATACTTTTAATATCATCACATATCACATATGTATGCCATAAGAAGGCCCTTGTGTGCCAAACTATTTGATAATATAGTACGTAAGATGTGAAATAAGAACAAACAATATGAAAATATAAACAAAGACCAGCAATGAGTAGAAAATATTCCAAGGATTTCAACATGGTGCCTGATTGTCCGATAGCTTGTGGACAAGGATCAACCTGACATTTTGCACATGTAACGTGCTAATACAATGTACTGCTTAAAATTATTCGGTCTCATTTGCTGTTGCATAAATGTAAAAACATAATTAAGTGGCATTACTGAACAAGTTAAGTGTATAAATGACATGAAGGTGTTATGGAGTAACAAGTATATAGATATCTGAAGTATCATATTGTATGTTCCAAAGTTATGCAATGTTGGGTTTGGAGATATATTTCCATGAGCACTAAAACATGTTACTTTGGGCAGTCAAACCAAGAGAAATCTTGATTGACTTTAATATGTGAAAACAGAAGAGGACAAAGGTGATAGCCAATAAAGTCTGTAAGACATAAACTTATAGGCAACTTACGTAATCTTTTCCACGTACAAGCAGCACCAACCTTGCCAAATGATTTTCCTCTCTGATGACCAGTTATACTTCTTGAATGTCCCAATATTTGGCAGTCAGAATTCAATGATGTATTTGATTTAATTGGCAATGAATACAAACATTATATGATTCAGGTCGAAATCCTTCATCACCAGAAACATGTTTTCACTGTGCTATGCCATTAAGTCATCTTGTCCTTTACAAATTGGCAACTCTGAATTTCAGTGCATAACTTTTAATATGCTGGAGAGTGACTAGACAGAACTTGTTAGATTCATTGTCAACTTGAATGGAAAGCGTTAGCATTAATCTTCTTGAATGTGTTGCCAATTTAAAGATCACTAACAAATTATATGATTTAAAGGCCTTTGATATTTCAGTAAACAAAATAAACAACAGCATATGACCAAAGACTACAAATGGCAGGAGGAAAAAAACAAACAAAAACAAACAAAGGTTGGCTGTTAAAGGGTGAATTAAAGCATACTAATTCAAAGAGAAGTCCTGCATTTGCCAAGGACCGAGTATGACACCAAAATCCTCGCTGTTAATGCCTTGAGCAGATTTAATGTGTTATGGGGACAAATCAAACTGACACAATGGCTCTGAGAGAAGAAACCACACAATGTCATGCCCTGATAATAAGGTCATTGGTGTTTCAGATAAGGGAGCCGGCAGTACAATTGAATACTTATCTTCTGCAGTGAGACCAGATATTTTTATCTACTTACCCTGCTGTGAACAAATTCTGCGCTATCACAGATTTTTAAAAGACAAAAAAAAAGCTTGGCACACCCTTTGTTACAGACAACATACGAACAAACAAATAAAACATGGTGTCCTTCTTAAGGGGCAATTTTAGATTTTAACTACATTCTCTTAATAGGCTAGTACATTCTTCTTACATCAATTTGGTATTTCGTTTCTGGTATTTGCTGTTGCCATAAAGGTTCAGAAAAAAGGCCAGAAACAGATGGCAAGAATGATGCAGTAAAGACAGGTAAAACCATAATTATGTTAAAAGTTCTCCCTGTGATAATCTGAACTATTCATAGACTTTATACAGAATCAACCAGGTTTGTCAGAGATAAATGATTTAAGTATATCTGAGAGTGCAGATTTGACTTGTGTTTTAACCATGGTCAGAATCTTTGTCAGCAAAGAAGCAACATTCCTCCTTGTTTACATTTGATTATTCTTCTCTTTCATTTTGCTTTGCATTCCTATGAAATCCATGCTCATTTCAGCATTCTCACTTTGCTCTGCTCATTGAAGGGCGTAAAAAATGCAAAGGCAGCCTACAATCACTGAAATGCTCATTGAGCAAATTTTCTAGAGAACTGCAATCGGTACATTGTTTGCACTGAAGGGAAAGCCTTGTGGTATTGTACTTTAATTCCTGATAGATATCAAAAGAGATTTGAACTGATTCATTTTAGTTAGAACAATAGAAATTACATTTGCATGATAAAGTGCTGAAGATCATTGCACCCATAAAACTTACTTGTAGAATTCAATCATGAAATTTGCAAGGGGGTATTGTGCAAAAGTGCTTAGCTTACAAAGTCAAACACAGAGAGCCCTGAATGTGTCATAATTTGCTGTCCAAATTAAGCCTCATGATAGTGTTGTGTCACAGACAATCGATTGATATTCCTTATTCTGTTTACTTGATGATAAATAGATGAAAATGAAATGAACACTACACAAAAAGTTTCATTAAAAAATCAGGCAGTCTTCTAGGGTAGTTTGACGAGTTCCGGTTTCACCTACTTTCAAGAAAGAGAGAGAGAAGTCAATGCCACCAATGCAAATTGAATGAGGTGATAGGTCCCCCATTCACCAGCAAACAACTCTTCGCAAAATTGCATATTTAACCCTTTCTGTGCCACGGACTTCAGACAGTGTGTACAACCCTATGAGGTTTTCTGTGCCAATCAACACTCGAAGCACACAAATCCTTACCATGCAACGAGAAGGAAATCCTTGATCCTCTCTCTTCAAAACTATTGTATTAACCCGTTGAGGACGGGCCCCGAGTATACTCAGGTAGGTGTCTATGGGAAATGCATGTTGTAGCAAAATCAGCCCATCCTCAACGGGTCAAGGACTACGAGATGGAAGGGATTATAATATAGTCACTTCAATCACTGACCACAAGTATGACTTTCAAAAATTATCTACATGCAACCCAGAGGATCATTTGTGAGGTGATATGACATCATCGGCTTCTCTAATTTGCATATCAAGTGGTTCTGACCAATGTCACTGTCTTGTGAAAACATGTAAAATTGATACTTAAAATTTTTATGATTTTATCTCTGATTTTCCCATAATTTTCTCAGTCAATGTCTGATTATTGTGATATTTCTACCATTTCCTTCGTTTGACCTTTACTTTCTTCATTAAGGTTACCTTGAATGTGGAAAGGCTTTGTATTATGACCGAAGAGGAATGCTCTTGCTTTCCCCCAAACACCTGTTTACACCAAATCATGAGTTGGGGGGGGGGGGGGTGGAGTAAACAGGTGCTATCTACTGTAGGTTTTGGCTAGAAGAGGGGCTTCTTCTCGTCTGACTCCTACCATTCCATTTGTTTGACTTTTACTTTCTTCATTAAGGTTAACTTGTATTGTTGATTGGCTTCACATTATGACTTAACAGGAAAGCTCAATCATGGATTAGGGGTAAACAGGTGCTATCTGCTTCCAGTTTTTGGCTGGAAGGGGGGCGCCCTCTCATCCCACTCTTTCCATTCTGTTTGCTTGGCTTTTACTTTCTTCATTAAGGTTATAACTTGCATTGTTGCTGCCATTGCATTATGACCCATGAGGAATGCTTTATCACGGACTGGGAGTAAACAGGTGTTATGTGCTTCCCGGTTTTTGGCTGGAAGAGGGGCGTCTTCTTGTCTGACTCCTACCATTCCATTTGTTTGACGTTACCTTTCTTCATTAAAGTTAACTTGCATTGTCGACTACCAAGTACCATTGCATCATGACATATGAGGAATGCTTTATCACGCACTGGGGGTAAATAGGTGTTATCTGCTTCCAGTGTTTGGCTGGAAGAGGGGCGTCCTCTCGTCCGACTCCCCCTCCCAAGAGGCCACATCCTGGATGTTGCCGTCCGTCTTGGTGGCGTCGACGGTGCCGTTCTCCTGAGGGGTGGTCTGTTCTTCGGGCTGGAAGCATTGACAGGGGAGGAAGGAGAGGTCGAAGAGATTGTTGTAGAGACCAGTGCCAATCAGCAGGAACATGAAACCATCAACTGAGAATGAAAAGATGAGAAGGATAACAAGGAAACATGTTAAAATTCGAGTTATGTAGATTTTCAACTAGTTTTAAACATAGGAGTTTGCAATACAGAGGATGTAAAGTGTGGAATGATCTCCCAGATAATATCAAGATTATAAGTTTGAATAATTTCAGGTTTCACTTAAAACAGCAACAGTTGTAGTTTGATATCCACTGCATTATACACTATATATCATATTATATCACATCAATATATCATAAAATTTCATATCATGTTAAGAGATGAGTATTACTGACATTTGTTTTATGTCATCTCTTGTCACTGTCTGTATTTTCTTTATGTGCTGTTATATGTAGATAAATTTTTTCTCTCTCTTTATGATTTTTCTCCTTTTTTTTCTTTTTTAATCATTATTATACACTGAATCTACTGAATCTCTTTTTATCTTCTGTTATATTGTATACATGCACGGGCTTGCAGAATAACAGCCGATGGCTGAGCAAGTTCCTTTTTATCACTGTGTTGAAATAAAATGAAAATGAAATGAAAAAATGAGAGGGGAGAAAGAGAAGATTTTGTCTGTTTGTCTTCATCTCTTATTTTCTAATAGGGGCTGAGTTGGCTCAGTTGGAAGTGCATCTGACTTGTAATCAAATGGCTCAGGTTTGAATCCCATTGGCCTGAATTCACAAAGGCGGTTTAAATTTAGACCAAGGTTTATGCAAATTACTTCTGTGTAAATATGCATGACAGAATGCGTAAGCCGACAGAAGTCTAGTATTAACAAACACGCATTGATACACACATGATAAAGGTACACCTACTTTACACTTATTTTAGTCCATAGACTACTTTACGTTTATTTTAGTCCATAGACTAAATTTAAACCACGGTCTAAATTTAAACCACCTTTGTGAATTTAGGCCACCGAGTCTAGCTGACCAATGTTGTGTGTAATCATACTCTGTCCCTGGATAATGGAGGTCCCATAAAGTGAGAGAGTTATAATCCACACATGTAAAGGATCCCGCTTCATTTATTCATCGCAAAGAGCAGGGTGTAAAGTCTGTGAAGTGGTCCTCCCACATATACACCAAAACAAGAAGATGGGCAAATGATGCGAACCCCCTGTGTTTCACCCTATGTCACCAGCAATAGTCAGCAAACGGTTTCAACTCAGCACGTTGAGCAATATGATGAAGAAGAAGAATTTGTTTCCTTGAGTTAACAAGACGTTATGATCACACTATCCTTCTCAAAAATCTTTACACATTTCCTCAGTAATAGAGTAATGGAGAAAAATATCCAGATTCACTGGTAGAGAAGAACTTACTTTTCAAGATTCCATAGGTGACATCGAATGGCTCCCCGAATGTGGGATCAAAAGCGTAATAAATGACAAGCCCCACGATCCACACGACGATAGTACGGCACGCATCAATCAAAGTTCGGTGGACAGCTAGGAGAAGGAAAAAAAGCAAAAACAAAAATTACGTTGTTGTGGTTGCTGATACTTCCCACCACTTGCTCTGAATGTTGAAGGTAAGAGGTTGCACCCATGTTGTAGCATTCCTTGTAAGCACTGTTGGCAATAAATGAGGGGAGATGAGCTTTTTCAGCCAAGGATCTCTCCCCTTCTCCACTTTCTCCTCAGCCATCCTCATCTACTGTATTCCCAACACTCCTTATACAGACTTCAAGGTAGAGAGGTTTGTGGTGATACCATGTATATGTATATGTGGTCCTTAACCCATTGAGGACAGACTGATTTTGCTACAACACGCATTTCTCGTAGACACCTGCCCGAGTATACTCGGGACTCGTCCTCAACGGGTTAAAAGGACTGTTGTTTGGCTACAGAAAACACTAGAAAGAGGGTAAAAAAGAGAAGCGACATAGAGAGAGTGTAAAAGATGGCAAATTGTGACAGTCGATGTGCATCAGGGAGCTGGAAGTTGAGGTTGCACTGGTATAAGATGGTAGAACAGGAGACGGGGATTGTTGTAAAGAAGAATAAAGTGAAAATCAGGTAAAGGGTTTGGAAGTTGGTGGGAGGAGAAAAATGAACCAGAAAGGATGGAGGAAAGGGGAAATGATAAAATTGTGGAGATGAGAGAGAAGTGATGAAATGTGAAATTCCAGATGATGTATCATGAAACATAAAACATGAAACACAAGAAAAAATAAAGTCAGTAGGTGATGGAGAATGCTGACTTTGGAATGTGGAATCAAAAACTGCAAATATTCTATAAATTCTATGAACAGCATCGATTATCTATTGTCATTCTCTGCATAGATATTGCATAACGTAGCTATGCTACAGAATAATCAACGTATGTTTTTTAAGCATAACCAGATAAACAACAGTCTCCCTTTAATAACCGGGAGATCCTTTTTAACACAGGCTAAATTAACATATCTTCTGGCAACAGGAGGTATGACATTTTCTTTGCACCAAACATGGACTCCACTTAGTTCTGGCCCATTTTACCTGTGAGAGACTTTGTGACTGACAACCCAAAGTAGTTGTAGCCAGCAATAGAGAAGAGGTAGAGCAGACAGAAAGCTAAGAGTTTGCCACTGTTGCCAATTTGAAGAAGGGCATCTATGCTGTCCTCGTAACGTCCAGTGTAGGCCTCCTCATCAGGAATGAAGTAAAGGACTGGTAGGACAATCTGTGGAGGTTATAAAAGGAAGACTGTGAACACTACATCAAGGTACACAGGCTCAGTTTTCTTTTATTAGTCTATATGCCATTCACTCAAAATCAAGCTTGTTGTTTGTAAGTATCGATACATCTTCTATGCCATTGTATTGCAGGGTTTCATTGATTTGTTCTAACATGATAGTTGTATTCATCGCAAACTGACTTGATGTGCAATATTCCAAGTAGTTTCAATGAACCAAACTCTTTGGTGTATTTTGATTATTTTGAAGGCATGATATGGCGTCTTTGTAAGACAGGTGTATTTCGTTTCTCCACACAGTGTCCATTCTATTTCAATCATTGATCAACCTCGCACAAAGGATGAAATATATCACTAACATACATTCCATTATATGAGCAGTCTAGAAAAAGTGTCATTTCATATAAAGTCTCCCTGACATTATTGAACTTCAAGAAAATTTGATGAGTTTTCTTACCAGTCCCAAAATGACGAACCCAAATGAACCTTCCATGCCAACAACCTGAGAAGAAAAAGAATATAAGATGCCATTATATCATGTTCAGTTCTCATCACCTTCAACTGTTCACTGGAACTAAAATATTGGACTACAGATCTTTCACACACTGATGTGAAAATGCACAAACTAAACCCTGTGTGTTCACATATCATATGTCCCTGATTAAAACTATATAACCATGAAGCAGTAAAGAGTAAGGCAAACTCTCTGAGGGGAAAACTGTAATAGCAGACATTTTCATGGTGTAGAAATTTCTACACATTTCATACGATATGAACTTAGTATGAAAATAGAAGCACACAAAATTTTTGCTTGTTACATGTAATACTACTTTATATTTTGATTCCATGGAATTACAAACATGCAAAAGTTATATTACCTGGCCGAGCGTAAAAGATTACTCGCATGAAAATTGCCACTTTTACAGATGAAACTGAATATCTTATTTTTGTATAATCTTTCTTGTGTTGCTCTATATGTCCTGAAAAGAAATTCAGATTGATACATGTTATATGTCCAAAAGCCAAAATACACTTGTACTGGTACCATGAAAATTCAAAACATACAGCCAAGAATAAAAGAATAGCATTAATGGTTCAGTTCAAGCAGTCCAACGCCATGACATGCACTAAGTAGACTTGTACATTTCCCCAGACACAGTTAAACACAAAAACAAAAAACAACTCAATACAGTGCCATTTTCAAATTGTACAAAATTCATCCCCCTTCTTGCCTTTAATATGACTGTCCAGTAGTTTGACCTTGACCGTGGCAAAGGTTGTACTGCTTTTGTCCAATGTACACATTTTACACACACAACTCAAACAAACATGCCCCATTAAATGAAAACAACAACTGAATCAATGCCAGGGGGTGGAAAAAAAAGAAACAAACTTAAGCAATAAATCACACAGTAGCACACTCATCAAAATTTTACCTGCAATGCTGGGAAGGCCCTCTTCTTGAGAAATATTTCTTCTACAATCATCTGAATGGCATTCATGACCTGACCACCTAAAATGAGTAGAATTCCTGGAGAAAACAAACAAACAGAAAACAACAATAAGTTTTCAAGACAGGTGGCTGTCAAAATCTCAGCCTAATGCAATTTGTGAACAGTCATCATACCTCACACAGAGACAACACAGATAGTCAAGTCTCACAGAAAGAAATCACAGATAGAAATAGCATTGAAAAGAAGACACTTGACAGGATATGATTTCTAACACAATATATTGTGACTGCTCGCCACTTGCAATGTACACATTACTGGATGACTGGGACAGCAAATGAACATCACGATGTTGGAAGATACACACTTGGGTAAATACAACTTTAATAGGCATATGCTGACGGGTAAATTTTTTAATATCGATAGATTATCTTGCTCAATGGTACACAAATTGTAAACAGTCAATATGCTATATCACGCCTGTTCTTTTGTCAAACAATAGATAATTCTGATACAGCATGCTGACGTTGAATGGTAAATGTTAGATTGCGTCGAATTCTTTCTGTGGCATTCGTTTAGATTTTCTCACATGCAGTGTACTTCCACATCAAGTTTCCATTTGACTTGAATAAACAAAGTCACACAAATAGAAATTGAAAAGTTTCATCAATGTGGGACATAAAATGAGATATTTGTGAAATTTTAAAGTTTTGTCCAAGTTCAATAAGGCCGGCTGAAAAATTATGAACTAAAGTTCAGTATGGTCAAGAAAGACATCTTGCATGCATATATTTAATTCACAGAGTGGTCAAAATTCATGTCAACTTAGTGTGAGAACATACATTGTCACATGCCATATATTTCCCAGTGGTGTTTAATTTTTGAATCTAACAATTTGACAGACATTTTCAAAACATACTGCATGCCAAAATATTGCCTCAGACTGTAATGCATATGCTGAACTTTGGTTCTTGAACAGAAATAATACCTATTTCTCATTCCGTTCTTGTGGCCCTTGAGTTGCAATGTTAATCACTCATAACAGTGTCTTTAATATACAAATATATGGCATACACGTATATAAGCAGAACATTGTACCAGGCCTGTCCACAATGCTTTACCTAAAACTGTTTGACCAGCTTGTGCTGAATTCTCCTCCGCAAATATGGTTGACATTCCAACCAGGACCAAGCCAAACTGGAAAATAAGAAACAAGTAATTGTTTCAATTACTGTCATTACTTCTGCTTATATTTTCATTACTATTATTACTACCACTGTGACTGCTGCTGGTGCTGTTGCTGCTACTACTACTAATGCTACTACTACTACTACTACTACTACTACTACTACTACTACTACTACTACTACTACTACTAATAATAATAATAATAATAATAATAATAATGATAATAATAATAATAATGATAATAATAATAATAATAATAATAATAATACCATCTCATTAAGCACTTCATATATTTCCAAAAACAATAACATCATCGGTAAACATCTCACAAATTCTCATATTTTATGCACAATCAGCTATATACTTACAAGGTCGAGGGAGTTACAATACTCATTATAACAGCGCACATTTATATCGCACCAAGTCTGTCTTATTGACACACTGGCTGTGGGATGAGATGGAAGATACTACAATGGAAGTTTTTTTTTTTTTTTTTTTTGAAGTAGAATATGCTCACTTTTTGCTTAAAAGAAAAAAATCTGCACCTTTAAGTTACAGAATATACAAATCCTTTGGTAGTGATGCAACTGTCTATCCAGTATATTGTATCTTTGCTCCAATACACATCCAGTGTATATTGCCTACATAACTATTCCTTGTTGCTATTGCTGTTCAAGTGTTGCTATAAAACTAAAAGTATTATCTTGGTCTTTAATGAATATAGTCACTGACCTTTTTCACCACCTTATGATTCCAATATATCCCTTTAAATGATCAGCTAAATCTTATCATGAAGGAAGGCAACCTACCACTGTGACCACCATGCCTGACCAATGGTACCACTTTAGTTGTCTTTTCAGGAATATTTTCTGAGAGGAATAAGAAAAAGCACAAAATGAAACAGAGATTATGAAGAGAAGAAATCAGTAAGTGCATTCTGCAGAGAGAAACTTCACATTAAAAAGGGTGAGTGGCTCAGATTTTCATGCCTTGGTGGTCCAAAAGTGAAAAAAAGTGTTGCCAAGAATAATATACAAATAATACAAAAGGTTAAAATGATGGTGACAACTCTTCTTCTTCTCCTTCATGTCATCTGTTTTCCCTCTTCTTCTTTCTCATCTTCCTCTTCATTTTCTCAGTCTCCTTCATGTTTTCGCCCTACTTCTTCTAGTTTAATTCTTCTGATGATAATACAAGTTGTTGCATTGACTATGATAATGATGGAAAACCGACTGTAGACATGTTTTGCAAAACAAACTGCTGTGGCACAAAATGAAATCTCTAGGTTCTCAACCAGATAACACAGAGCTATAGGAATGTTGGAAGAAGCTTGGAGTTTATGCATGCAGGGTGCTACTTTTCAACGTTCACAATCTTTGCAATTGCTACTGATAGGCAAATTGCCCTACATCGATGTAAATAAGCACTGAATTGATCAGTGTTTTACTAGTAGCCATGTTAAAAAGTCATGGGCGTACGTACTCGAGCAGAATTTCATGAATTTGAATGATTAAGCAGTACCCGCTGCATGCTATAAGGATTCGAACCAACACTTGCTGTCGGGCGGAAGCTCGGTGGTCTAGTGGAGATTACGCCTGTCCGGTGATCAGGAAGTCGTAGGTTCGAATCCTGCTCCAGTACGTATGCCCATGATTTTTTATCTTGGCTACTGTTAAAACACTGATCAATTCAGTGCTAATTTACGTCGATGTAGTGCAATTTGTCAAGCAGTTGCAATGAAAACATCTTGATGGAAGAATTTCATTAATTTGAATTGACAATCTTCTTTCTTAAACACATGGTGTACCGATCACCAAATGAGGGGGTTGTTTGGAGTGAGAGATCACAACACAAGTCCAAACTCACCGACAGTATGCCCGTGAAGATGATGATTGACCCACGAAGCATCTGCCAGACTGAGGCTGACACGTAGAGGAGACCGATCCCAGCCAGGGTGGTTCCCAGGAGATCGCAGATTGTTGGTAGGATGATGATGAGCTGGAAAATTCTGAGGTGACATTGAAGAGTTCAGTCACAGTGACATTGAAGAGTTCAATCACAGTGAAAATAGGAGCCTTTGGACTAAGTACTGTAAAAGTGAAAATTTTTGCGGTGTGGAATTTTTTTTTTTTTTGCATTTTCACATTTCGCACTACTAGAAATTAGCATGAAAATTTAAGCACACAAATATTTTTCCTTGTGATATGTAACACTGTCTAATGTTTTGATAACATGGACTTAACACACACACACACACACACACACACACACACACACAAAACACTATACCCGGCTGAGGGCAAAAAAGAAGAGAAATAAATAATTACTCGCGCAAAAAAACCTCCCTTAGCATTAATGGTTTTAACGTCAATTTCACGCCATGCTCAACCAAATTCAATGACTAAGAGTAAAATCACATACACAGAAAGGCGGAAACTTCATAGAAATGCGACATAAGAACGAGAGACTTGTGAAGCAATCAACTTTCATGGGATTTCAATGAATAATATTGTTAGTTACAACACCATGATTAAGGAAATAAGACGGCTCATCCCAACCAATCAGCATGGAATAGCTAACAGGATAGTTTGGTAGGGTTAGTGTCACAGTCATGAAGAGATGAGGCTAAAACTGCCATATGAACAGAACTCTGGAATTGATGGTTGCAACGTTTAATCCTTCTATAAAATGAATACCTTGGTATTCATACTGTCTGGTCATGAGAGCAGCAGGGGAATGCTTGGTTCTTTAAAAATCTTGCTGTGCCATTTCTCCTGCGAAGTGTTTTTTTTTTTCTTCCTCATATGAATATTTATTACACCATATACGGAAAAGAGAGGTGCAAATTTGTCAGATAGGTTTTGGTGGGTTTTTTTTTTCATATCTTGTTTCACAGATGGCATACGGTTAAGGCATATCAGGGCAATTATCCCCCATAAAGATTAGGACTACGGTTAGATTTAGGGTTAGAATTTGGGTTAGGGTCAGGGAATGGGTCTGGAGTAATTGTCCAGGGGGTAACTGCCCTAAAACCAGATAAGGATACAAGTGAGGAAAGGGCTACCAAAAAAAAAAAAAAAAAAGGAAAAAAAAAAAGGAAAAAAAAAAAAAAACCAATCCTGGGCTCATAGTACAGAGTTAGGAAAAAAAAAATAGTCAAAAAATGCCTCTCTCTTACCACCCCCCCCCCCCCCCACACACACACATGCTCAACTAACCTTGGTTGCTTTAAGTTATTTACTGTGCTTGTCTCTCCTTGGACAGCGGATTCTCTCAACTAGGGAAGCAAACACAATAGAAACAATACCTATAAACAGATGTCCAAGAACCATAGAATGATATTTAGAAAATAGGATGTGCTACAAAGGTGTGTTCATTCTCCTCTGCATACATTTCATTAATCTCATTTAAACCCCCTCCCCCCCCCCCAAGAAAAAAAGTGATTAAATCATCCCTACGCATCCAAAATAACAAATTGCCTATACAAACACTCACACTGTTTGTTTAGGTTATTTTCTGACCTACAAGGCTAATAAATCAATATTCTCTGACACCTAGTCCTATGTCTTCGCAACAAAACCGCGCGAGAGAGAAAAGCAAGAATCAAAAGAGACTAACAATATTGGCATTACGCTTGCACCACAAGTAGACAACGTTTGTGATAAATCCTGGTTTCATGTCCAAACCATCTCAAGCATTAGTACAAGCAGATAGCTCAAGGTTCTTTGATACTCTATGATTATCCTTGCTGTCACACTTTTCTCCTCCCTCCCCCCCCCCAAAAAAAAAGAATTGTAACATATGAATAGTCTGAAATGAATATTCCTTCTCACCTGTTTCCTGAAGGCTTCTCTTTCTTGTCTTCGAACAATCAGTAATCCAATCAAACACAAGCTCTCACCTACATGAAGTGAAACATCAAACAACAGTGATGAATTCTTCTTTCTATAATGGTATTTTTTTTCAATAATCTTTGTTTGAGTTACCTTGAATGTATAACAAAATGTTTCAGGAAACACACACACATAAACACACATATACAAAAGAAATGATGAAGTGAAATAGATAGTTTGTAGATGAATATGCTGGCCTTATTCAAAGTGCTTACTTCTCCATTAAATTAACTTCCATAATCCCTCATCACATAATTTCAAGTCATCTACATTCATTTCCTGATTTGAGGTGTTCTAAAATTCTCCAGAATCTAAGCTTTTTGATGATGTTATTCATACTTTTTAAAAACGTACCGTAGAGAAAACTTGCCACTTGATAAGTACAGAATAGCACAGAAAAATAAAAAGATCTCTACATTTTGATGATGTCACATACTTAGGAAACTACGTATTCAAAATTAACATGAGGACAATTCAAAACACTATGTAGCAATATGCTTCCCAAAATTTGAAGGTTTCATTTAGACACATTAGAACATAGGCCTACATCAATGACTGATATTTGAACGGTTGGTAGTTACAATTGTAAGATATCAAAACTTTGATTTGAAACAAACATTGATTTTGATAGACATTTTGTATTTCATTGAAATCACTTTTTGATCATATTTTTTGCCTTTGTGGTTTTGTGAATTTATCAGGGTAGTACTAAGACATAAAGGAAAAAAAAAACTTTCAGTTTCCATAATAATGAGCCATCTTTCTATGACTGTCTCAAACAAAATCCATCTTCATGATTTATAATAATATTAATGACTTGGACCCATCACTGTCAGTGGGAACTTGGAGCTTTATGTACACTGTACATGTAGGCTATTGTCCCAAAAAGAAAATTACAACACCACGGGGAAAAAAGGGGTTAATGTTGTACCTGTAAACATGATGATCGTCTGGAACCAGGGGTGATCAAACTCATGGGGAGTTGCAGTCACGTTGGTGCCATTTGGTCCATGGGGAATAGCAACACCCTTCACTCTGATGGATGAAGAAACGAGAAAGCAATTAAAAAAAAATACTGTAAAAGCTGTTATTTTCACGTACAGACATTGTTGCAAACAAGGAGGTCACAGACATTTTGGGTTTTGGCAAGATGCTGTTTTCGCAAATTTGACACCAAGGCCACTGTATGTGCATGGCACTTTAACACGAGCCCCCCTATCCCTCCCACCCCCCCCCCCCCTCCAACCGATCCGTGGGCCATGTAGACGACCAGTGTAATTTAGTGAGATACAATCTGTAGTGTGTAGGACCTAGACTATATCTATGATAGTTTCAAATAGTGTTTCACTGCCTCTGGGCACTTATAACTATACACAGTCCAGTCGCTGTACATGGTACGTCGCGACAGGGCTGTACGCGCGCGACCACCAAACACTAGGAGAGCGACGTAATCGTATTACGATAGCTTTGAATTTTGATACTTAACATCATTTTTGTCACCTCAAACTCAACGAGTATACTTTTCAATATTTACTCTACATCTGATGCTATCAGTATTCAAATGTACGCAATGAAACTTACCGAAATTGATCATCATATCCAGCATGTCCACACGGTACACAATCTTTCACGCCAGGCCTAGCCCGACCAGACGCTGTTATGCTATGCGAAAAAAGCGTCTGACGAGCGCGGCATGCAGCCTCAAAGTGAGGAACCTCAACACAACTAGCACTACAAAACTTAGGAAAATGTATACTTTTCTCCTTTAAACAGAATACTTTACTCACGTTAAATGCATGTTTCTATTACAGAAAAATAGTTCGCCACACTGGGTCCATGGAGACCACTTGCGATAAGTCCGTGGAACAAATAAATGACACTTTCTGGCGCAATTCCTGACCGTCGGTACGTCGCGACGTACCATGTACAGCGACTGGGCTGTGTATAGTTAGGCCTGGCGTGAAAGATTGTGTACCGTGTGGACATGCTGGATATGATGATCAATTTCGGTAAGTTTCATTGCGTACATTTGAATACTGATAGCATCAGATGTAGAGTAAATATTGAAAAGTATACTCGTTGAGTTTGAGGTGACAAAAATGATGTTACAACGTAAGTATCAAAATTCAAATATCGTAATACGATTACGTCGCTCTCCTAGTGGTTGGTGGTCGCGCGCGTACAGCCCTGTCGCGACGTACCATGTACAGCGACTGGGCTGTGCATAGTTACGCCAGGCCTAACTATACACAGCCCAGTCGCTGTACATGGTACGTCGCGACGTACCATGTACAGCGACTGGGCTGTGTATAGTTAGGCCTGGCGTGAAAGATTGTGTACCGTGTGGACATGCTGGATATGATGATCAATTTCGGTAAGTTTCATTGCGTACATTTGAATACTGATAGCATCAGATGTAGAGTAAATATTGAAAAGTATACTCGTTGAGTTTGAGGTGACAAAAATGATGTTAAGTATCAAAATTCAAAGCTATCGTAATACGATTTAACGTCGCTCTCCTAGTGGTTGGTGGTCGCGCGCGTACAGCCCTGTCGCAACGTACCATGTACAGCGACTGGGCTGTGTATAGTTAGGGCACTTATTGAACCGTGCACATTGATGATAAAGGTTTAATCAATTCATTGCAATCCTTAATATAAAGTAGCCAGACTAGCGATTTAGGAGATCAGTTGCAGAACTGATAATTGCACTAGCGACAGGTAGTATTGGTCTAACGTTACAGAGACTGAGCTCAGCTCAGATCGAGCCGCCACGCCGGGCTGTAGCCGGCCGTGGCCACCCGCGGCCCGCGCGATACCGAAATCTAAATCTCGTACGAGTCGTAGTCCTACAATTCCTTTCGATTACTTCATACTTACACACAGTCGTTTTGTGCCTTCTTGCTCAAAGTGTTGATACTGCCGGTGACCAGCATACCTACAGCAAGCATGATTTGGTAACATGATAGTGCCATTGTTGTTACGTTTGAAACTGAACGTGAAAGTCTTGAAAGTCTGCTGAAAGCCGGATGCTCATAGCCTGTGAGTGTATGAGGGTAGTTACGGTGCATGCAGTGCAAAATAAAGTGGTGTAGACGTAGTAGGTTAGCAATGTAGGTCACATGACCTCCTGGTATTGTTGTCACATGATTTGGGGCCATGGGGTCTCGGGATGAATGCGTCACGCAAAATAAACTGATTGCCCAATGCTTGTGGTGTAGGTTTATAAGAAGAGGTTCATGTAATTCAAGAGCTGGAGTTCCAACTGGCTATTTTATTATTCAAAGAGCTGTCAGTTTTCTATGGATGGACAAAACAATTCCAAAGGTACATGTGTGCCCTTATTAGTGATCGAGATTGAAGCCGCCGTCTATATATTTGTGATGAGCAATCTAAAGATTCTAACAAAATGTTGGGTATGTTTTGCTTGTTTACCTTATTCATCAAATTAGACCCTACATGATATTTCACCAAATGATAAAACATATAAAAAAAAAAGTTAATCCCGTCCAGAAAAACGGTGCAAAAGTATAAATCAGAGCTGTATCGCGTGAAAGTATTTGAAACTGTGGGACCTACTCTCATGGAAAGCCGATTTTATCACTTTTCCGCTTCCGATAAATGAAACTGATATGGTATAATCTTCAAATGTAGCTAATTACTTTAGGCCTATAACAGATGGATAGGCCTATGTCAGATAAGTGCCCGGGCATGTCCAGTCGAGTAATTTTGAATTATTTCATCAATTTTTAAGCAATTTCTATTCGTGCATTGTATCCCCTTGTCTTTACCATTACATATCGCCCACTTTTCAGAAGTAGGGATGCCGCGTACAACCATCACTAAAGACCGTGTCAAGTATCTTCCTCAGAAAGTGCATGGTCATAATGCAATGAGACACAAATAGGCCTTTTGCAGGTAGTTGGCACATACTTCAAATAGTTTTGAGTGGCGGCTTATAACATTGGTTCAGAGGAAACGTGACTCCATTCTCTTAAACCTCATTATAGGATTTGGAAAGCGTGATAGGCCTATTCATATTTGTCTATTTTCCTATAGCGTGATTTTTTTTTTCTTACAGAGATTGTATCTGCGAACCTGTTCAGAAAATGTTTGATGTATTTTTTGATCGAAAAATTTTCAAATATTCCTGACCTGAGCGTATTGGTCTGATTTCTTTCTTCTTTTTTTTTTTTTTTTTTTGCATATATATATATATATATATATATATAATTTCTATATTGAAACAAAGAAAGGGAAAAGTGACCAGAAATAAATGATAAATAGTGAAAACTTTGAGCAGAGAAAAAATATAATTATATGAATGTATATTATATAGATATAGATATAATTTTTATTTTTTTTTAATATCCATGATGCGACAGGATAGTGCATAGGACGCCTATATGGTTATCAGTTCGGGTATTATTACCATGTGATATCAGTGATTACTGACAATGGCAAAACAACCATTCTGATTTGAGTGTCAATACCACATGCACTTTATATCATTTCTGTTTAGGCGCTACATGGGTGCATGATATACACTGTACTGAGCATTATTCGAAGTCAGTATCATGTACTATTTATATACGAGCAAGTATATTTATAGGGCTAATCTATCCTCACTGAACTTTGAACAATGTCCTCCCGAAAATGTCTCCGCAACAAGATTTATTTTGAACGGCATGTGCTACGCCACTTTTGCGAGATACGGAGACTAATGAGCAAATGGGTGCGCCGCAGGATGCGACACATTTTACTTCCACACATTCTGAGAACCTTCAGAACTGTCATAACTGGCTTACCAGACACACATTAGAATGTATGTGATCAATTTTTGTCATCAAAATCTCAGTCTTTGACTACCTAAGATGGAAAGAAAACACGGCCTCGTTCTGCTACTTGGATCGGTAGTGTGTTCTGTAACTCCGCTATGAAGGTAAGTATATCTCAATACTTCTCTGCATTTTAATAGCGTTATGAGGACTAAGCTAGTTCTAACAAGATGATGGGGAAGATGGGCGCAAACCAAAATAACCAACCAGAAAATCACGCAATTCGGAAAATACTTGCAAATACTTCGCATTGAGGCTGGAATCCTTTTCAAAATTAAAAATCTCCACGCGTCTAACTGCAAATCTAATGAAAATATTATGCCGTTCTTTATGCTGTCATGCACAGCTCCTCAAAATTTAATGGCGGGCGCGAAGCTCTTTTTCGTTGCGTAATCCGAAATGACACGAATTGTAAATAACATTAAATAATATATCACTATTTTCATAAGATAATGTCGTCATCATATTGTGATCAGAAGTAACAAAAAAGTCAATTGTAATTCATGACTTTTTTTATGCCTGTGGCCGGAGGCATTATGTTTACGGGTTGTCCGTCCGTAATCAATTTTGTGGACAGCGTAACTTCAAACTGTAGATGAAACTTGGCATATGAGTGGACGAAGTTGTGCCTGAGTGCACATGTTCAAGGTCAATGGTCAAGGTCAAATTCTTAATGTTACTATTTCCTCCATCTCTACAATGCCAGAAGATATTTTCTTCAAACGTTGTGACGCCTACATGTATTTCCAGATGAAGATTCTCAGGGAAAATTTTGGGCCATTGGTTCAAAGGTCAAACGTACAAAAGGCTACAATTTCATTTTTTTTTCTGTATATCTCTGAAATGGCTCAAGATATCTTCATGAAACACATATGCATATACTGCCTGACAATGATTACCTTTCGAATTTTGGGATCATGGAGTCAAAATAATGTCAAGGGTCAAAGGTCTGTTTTTAATGTCGACTCGTGGGCTGCATGACTCGTGGGTGTCGGTCTTGTGGGATGACCCCGGGACGAACAATTGTGGAGTGATACCAGACGCCACATTTGACATTTCTAGTTTTTATTCATTTGCGTGTATCTCGGTCACCAGTCTCTTGCTCGATTTTTTCCCCAAATTTGAGTATGTTGTAGCCAAAGAGTTTTTCCCCAGTAACTACATGGTGCTATGGTGGGGAGGAGAAAAATTTCTGGTTGTAGCTCAGACATCTTTCAAATCATTATGATAGATGATAAATTAGATGATGTCATCAAACCGACAATTGTGATTAGATGCGTATTGCATAAAGGTTTTCCCGCTCATTTCAATTTTTTTTCATTCAGTTTGATAGGTAGTTCACCACACACTCTGACGGCACATTTACGAGAGGTTTGAGACAATGATCACTGTTTCAGCTAAACATGGGGCAGAGCAAACCTTCATGTGCATTGCTACCGGTGACTCGCTGAATGGAACGTCGACAGCAGAAATCTCCGTTCTGCCCATGATGTCAGGTTAGTGAAAAGTTGCCAAATTTCTATTTCTGAAGGATTTATCTTGGGTATGTTTAATCAAATTGGGTACTTGGGAGTAATCTAATTGTTTGGCCACACACTCCAGGGCCGGCGCTACGTTTTTCAAAGTGAGGAGGCGACTTCATTTGAAAAGGGATGTCGATTCGTTTTCAGGATGGAGGGAATATAGGGGGACATTTTGCTGCCACTTTTCTACCAAAATCGGTTGCAAAACAAGCAAGGAAACAACCCAAAAAACAAACGACAAAGTCAGACCTCCTACAAAAAGGCGTGTGTGTGTGTGTGGGGGGGGGGGGAGGCAAAAAGTCAAACCCTATAATTTTCCAATGGCGTCGGCCTTACACTCATAATATAATTGAAGAGTCCGTTTGTTTTGGAAACACACGCAGAAAAGAAGCGTATATTACACACTGATTTCACTCGGTATAAGGGCTGTAAAGTAAAATGAATTTTATGACTCTTCACTGTATATTTTGTCATCAATTCAAATGTGCCAAAATGTGTCCTAAGGTTGGACTTGTATAATCGACTATTTCTTTGCAAATTGACACTATACAAAAAAATGAATACGTGGATGCATAATTTCCTTTTGAACCATATGATGATTGTGCTTGGTGGGTATAGTTTGTATCATACAATGCAGTGCTTGAACTGTGAGAGAAAAGCAAAATTGAATTGTTTTTCTACTTCTTATTTGCACATTGTGTAAATTAGGGGGTAATGATCATACAACTATTTTGTTTCTTCTTTGTTAATTTATCGAATGTTTCTATCTTTCAGGAGTAATTTAAAATCCTATTTGTTTAGCAGTGCATTTTGAAGACCAGTCATGCCTTTTGAAGACAGACTTTCATGTCTTTTTTTTTCTTCTGCTTCTTCATCTTCTTCAATTACGGTGATGTACTTTTATCTAATTCAGTGTGTTTGCTTTGATGTAAAGCGCCTTGAGCATTTAATCAAAGTGGAGAACGGCGCTATAGAAATTGTATGTATGTATGTATTATTATTATTGTTATTATTATTATTACTACTATTACTATTACTATTATCATTATTATCAAGATACATAACTATTTTGCCTTGGATGATATTAAAGGGGTTTTCTTATTTTCACATACTAATTTACATAAATTATGCAAATAAGTGCTTATTTGCATAGATACAGAGTGTCTCTTTTTTTTATGCAAATACTCCACGGAACACAATGTTCCAGATAGGACATTTTATGATATAAATTGCAGCGATCACCTTTGTTTTTGCTCTTATAAATTCTACTTATAATTGAAACTTCAGGAAAACGTCAGAATTTGGGTCTCATCGCTGGACTAGTCATTGGGGTGCCTGCTGCAATAGCCATCCTATTTCTCCTGGTTTGGAAGTTTCTGCAAAAATATCATCCCGACTACCTACCGAGAAGAGGTTTGAGTCTATTTTTACATTGCTATTATCATTCATTCATTTCTTATCATATCAAATTGCAAAAACAGTCAATCTGCACTAACTAAAAACCCGTGAAAAGGAGTGGCCTATAGATGACTGGAGCAGTTAGCGCTCTTCGAATAATTCTGCGTACATAGAATGATGGTCATTGTGATAATCAGCCAAATATTGTGCTATAGAATCATAGCATGTGCTATGACAACAAAACATGTGAGCAATGGAATGTGTAACAATAAGATTTATATAGTGAATCCTCTGATACTCAATGCAATTTGTAATAACATTTTAATGTTCTATCGGGTACTGTGAAATTAAATTCCTTTTGGAAACATTACAACCATGGCCGAATCAAGCATGTATATACTTCAATTCACATTTTGCAGGATGTGGCTGGATTCCTTGTTGGCGGAGACCACACAATGGGGAACCATCTTATGTGGAAGAAGAATTAATTATGGGTAAGCTGTATTCATTAGAAAAATTAACACAAATAATCTTTACTTAAAAGGGAAATGCCATATATTACTTCTGATATTGCCTAGAGAGAAGTGATTCTATTGCTTTGTTTTTGTAGGCCACAAAGTAAAAAAAAAGAAAGATTCGTATAAGTGCCTGAAAAGTTCACGTATAGTCTTTAAAAAAATTGTTGTTGTTGGTTGTTGTTTGTTTGTTTGTTTGTTTGGATTTTTTTTTTTTTGGGGGGGGGGGTTGTTGTTGAAAAAGGTTGTGGTGCGTTCTCTTATATTCCACCCATTGGGACTAGCGAAAACAAACTTCAGAATGTCTATGAACTCGGCACTTACTTCATGAAAAAGAGTCCAGTGTACGAGTTGCCGACCGTGATAACGATTTTTTGTTGTTGTTATTGTTTGTTTGCGGGATTTCTATGTCCTTCAGTACATTGTATATGTACTACGAAAGTCTAAACATACGTCATACAATATTGACTGAAAATGGAGAAAATGAAAAAATAATACAAAAAAATGTTAGTAGATCATCAGCAGAGAATATACTCACTCTCGACACCTTTGACTCATGCAAAGTGATATCAGGTAAATTAAGAGCAGGAATCACGGAAAAGGCAAGAAGAGGATATTAGTTATGCAGCATCAAGACAACAAATTTAATGGAAACAGAAATTGTTCGTTCAAGGCAAAACCATAGGTTGAATTTTTAGCGGGAATAATATACAATGATGCACAGGACAGCAGAGTGGATCGGTGAGAATTGGATGCGCGAGTTTAACTTTAGAACTGTTAAGACCCAGGAGTGCAGTGAGTGGGTTTTAGACTCTTCCAAAGTTAAACGAGAACATCCAATTCTCACTGATCCACGAAATAGGCCTAAGGGTTACCCTATAAGGCTAACCCTAACCCTTACTCATGAAATACAACCACTTTCCCCACTGTGCGTCCGGTACACCTACAGCACTGTACAAGAATTGAGTCATGCTTTCGGATTTTACCGGACGCATGGCTCAGTGTGGATCAGTAAAAATAAGTGCATGACAATAAATATGACCAATCAGATTGCAGAGATTCTAAAGTCTAATTGATGCACTCTTTCTATGCTTGTTTGTATCTTTCTGTCCAACTCTTTTCTATTGTCAATGTAATGGTCTATGCCAACTATCACGTGGATTTGTGAAATGCTGTAAACCGACAAATGCCATTCAAATTCTAAAAAGTCAAAGGGTCTATATTATACGTACAATTCAGAGAGGAGGGATGAATATACATATATATTCATATTTATATTATATGTATATTCACATATAGTAGCAAGTATCTGCCCCCTTGTCTGTTTTTCTTAACTCCCCAGGATCATCACATCTTACCGAGGAACAAGTACAGCAATGTAAAGATGACCTGAAGGAATATTATTATCGCTTGTCACGCCGCAGAGGCAGAGTGGATCAATTCAACTTCATGGAACGTGTAAATCTGGATGATATTTACACCAACTTGAGTGGTATAGATGAAAGCGGCATACATAAAACACTTACATACGAGGATCTTTTCGATGAAAGTGGGAATCTTTCGAAGCGCCTTCTGATTCAGGGTGAGGGTGGTGTCGGAAAAACAACACTTTGCGCTAAGATCGCCTGGGACTGGTACAAGGGAAGAATTCTCCAGGATCTGGACATGGTGCTCGTAATTCCTCTTCGAGTTGTCACTGACGGCAAAACTATTGGTGGTATTGTGGAAAGATATTTCTGTGATTTAAATGCAGTAACACCAAACCAGATAGACGGCTACATCTCAAAAAATTCACGTAAAGTTCTCCTCGTGTTGGATGGTTTCGACGAGTTCAACGGGGAAATAGAAGAAAGGAGCAGCAGTGAGATTATTCGCATTATAGGATTAGAGCAATATACGTCTTGCAAGCTAATTGTGACCACAAGACCATGGAGATGGCAAGAATTCAGAATGGGCAGAAGTCTTGCCGAAGATTACACTTTTATTAGCATGGAAGGATTCAACCGAGAGTATCAATCAACTTATATCAAGACGTACTTTCGAATTAAAGAGAAGGACGCTCTTTCAGAAACCTTGCTCAGCTTCATACAAGATAATGACGTCATCCGGTCGCATATGACCCCTTATCCAATCTATTGTGCGGCGCTTTGCCTTATGTGGCATGAGGTGAATAAAGAGAAACGTGAAGAAATGCAAAAAATGCAAACTTTTTCTAAGATTTTTGTAGAAATGATTACTTTTCTAAAAGAACGCTACGCATTAATAGTGTGTTTTCAGAGCTTCAATCAACTAATTGCTCCGATTTTGAGTCACGCTGGTAGAGCAGTTCAAGAAATCAGTCAGATAGCTCTGCACGGTCTATGGAACAGACAACATTCATTTCCTGAAGAAAAATTCAACGAGTGTCGGCATGCCATGGAAACATGCTGCAGAGTCGGGGTTTTGACAAGAGAGGTAGATATTACCAGTCACGTTGCCAGTCATGCCAGTAGGAAGCTGCGGGGCAATGTCGACAGGAATGCATCGGATGTTTCAGCGGTTTCGTTCACACACAAATTGTTTCAAGAATATTTAGCAGGGGTATATCTTGAGAATCTATTTACCAATGATCGCATCAAGTACGACAGGCAGAAAATCGAACTTCTTCGTCGACGTGATGAATTCCGCTACCTACTCTACTTCGCCTCAACTTTAAAGAAAGAACTTGGGCTTGATCTCATCGGCGGCTTGATAAAGTGCGCTGACCGTGATTTTTGTGTTGACGTCGCGTTTGAATGTAATACTATGGAGGCCGCCAGAGCAGTGGGAGAGCGATGGACACATTACACAGTATCATCAAATATGTCGGAACATACAAAGTCAGGAGTTGTGTTCATGGTGCACTGTAACCAAGCGGTGAGTAATGCAGGTTGGATATCGATTTGAAAAAGCAACAGAAACATCACACAGAATGACGATGCAATTTTACACGTGTTCATGATCCTTTCCCTGTGTGTGCGTTTGAATTCAAAATCCTCATATGAAAGTAGTTTAAGAAACTCTCGAGGATTTGGGGAAATTGCTATGAGATGAAGAATCCACACGAATTTGTATATCCAATAAGATTTTTATTATTTAATAGGGTTTCGAACCCTTTTCCTCTCGCACACAGATACCAGATGATAATGAAGCGCGTTTTGATTGGAAAATGCCATCGCATTCGCTCATGTCTGATTTGCAAATTGTGTCAAACGTCTTTCCACGAACCTTTAATGGAAAGTTTCAACTTTGAAAAATAACATTTTTGTCATGACATAATATTTTGATTTTTGGGCAATAATTGCAATCATAGTTTGCATCATAGTAAAGTCAGACCGATTTTAGAATAGTTGTATTTATCAAAGTGCTGTAACAGTACTATAAAGAAATAATAATAATTGATCATGAATCCCACACTGTGAAACACTGTTCCATGTTATGTAAAGGAAGCTTCCACAGTGTTAAAGTTCAAAACTCTTCTCAAGACACTTCTGTTTAAGAAGTATTATGAATGAGTTTGGTTTTGCAAACTGCAACATCTACAGTACATACAGTGCATAATATCCATTTTCCAGTTTTACCTCTCTCCCTTAAAGCACATAGAGACACTAGATGGTAGTGATATGCGCTATAATATACACTGAATAATAATATACAATAGGTCATTCATTCGTGAGGAAAATATTGAATGTGTCACGTCTTATCTGACCTGGGCCCCATTTCATTATAAAAATGATAAGATAGCAACTCTTGCTGGAATGGAAATTGTCATAGTAACGACAAAAATCCAGCTTCCTGATTGGCTGTTGCTATTGGAAGTTGCCTGATTCCAGCAAGAGTTGCTATCCTAGCATCTTTTATGAAATGGGACCCAGGTTTTACCGCCTCCATATCAACTGCAACTCCATCTCCAATATCATACTATTGTCGATTGTAACTTTTCGCAACTAGCGATCGGTTTGTTTGTCTTTTTTCATTAGCGATCGCTATCTCTTAAAAATGTGAACTGCGGAAGAAGTGTGTCTCGTGGCTTAGCGGAGGGTATGTTTTCCGGGGATGTGCTGCGTAAAGTATCAATATCCAACACACAACTTCATGTGGATTTCTACAAGCTCGTCGGCGAAGAAGCTTCGCACTGTCAGGTATAGACTTCAAGTCGTTTGTTCCATATATACGAATGTGATGATGGACATCCTGAATTAATGTTTGATTGAAATATATTGAAGTATGTAATGCATTACAAAATATTATGGTCTACCTCTTCTGCATGTTAATATGCATCCTATATCTAAACCAAAGTCCGATAAGGACATACTTAAATATAGTCTATGATAAAATGCCAGCTATGAATTTTCATTCCTGTGTTGACTGAATATTTTTTTAAAGAATATGTCACTTTTTCTGACATTTACTTGTATAGAGTGATATTGTTACCCATTCAACATAGAATGTTCCTGTTTAGAAACGACTAAATTTATTTAATGATAAAAAATACCAAAAATCGGTATAGCCGACACTGTTGATCCGCTGAAAATGACCCGCGCGACTATGAACGTGTTTGTGGACTTTGGTGGTGCAATTCATGTGTATCATTTTTATGTACTGTATGTATGTTTGTGTATGCATGGCAAGTAATTTGTAGTCCACATGTTGGTAGAATAATATCAAAATAGAACAGAACTCAAGAAATGCATAATCCCGTCAATACCAACAGTTTACAACATCTTTTTTGAAGAACACACAATATTTTTCGGGATCCCTGCTCTTTGTCAAGTGATTTTTATTTGAATGTAAGGTATAGACAGAGGGAGAGAGGATTTATCTTTACTGCTTTTGTTGTTTGCTAAATATTTGCATTTCATTAGATTCAAGATCTGGAGTTGTCTTTTGACAGCTGGGATGATCGATCTTCGGTGGGAGGAGACTTGGCCCAATGGGTGTGTACTATGCCACATCTTTGGACATTTAATGTGACATTCTTCTACCTGCCAGATAATTTCCTCTCAACTGCTGTCGCATTAGCACCAACGTGTCAGGTATGTTGCAATAGGTATGCACAACTCAGATTTATTTGTAAAAAAAAAACAAAAAAAAAAAAACCACCAAAACTTTGAATTGGTATCAATCTGTCCTTATTGATGTTCCTGGCATTTATCATTATATAAACTTTTTATTTTGTGAAAAGCAATCATCATTTCACTTTTCCACAAATCATGATATCTGCCTTCTTTCATTTTGTTTTAGTTTCCAATAGTGTGTCATGCCAACTTGTGCAGTGATTGAATCATACAGTGAGGAGATCGAGACAACGGCATCAAAAGACAAACCCCCCCCCCCCCCAAAAAAAAAAAAAAAAAACCAACAAAAAACAAAAAACAAAAACAAAAACAAAACAAAACAAAACAGAACAACAACAGCAACAAAAACCCACAACAACTGAACGACCCCTTCCTAATACCAGCCAAGCTATCATTTCTCCTTGGTTTGCGATATCGACGGTTAACGGCTAGTCATTAATTATTCTAAGCAGCAGTGATTTGAAAGCAATCTGTATCATGTTCATAATTGGTTTATTCAATGCTGATATGCCCTCAAGCCATGTACTTCTTGCTGACAAGAAATCTGATTTGTTTATGATCGAAAGTGACAACTGTTTAATTGGGTGCACTTCACGAGACCGACACCCACGAGTCATACAGCCTACGAGTCATACAGCCCACGAGTTACACAGCTCACGAGTCATACAGCCCCATGAGTTTGACACTAAGCAAACAAGGCCCATGAGACCGACACATTAAGCCCCGTGTTGTATCTGTGGAACTCATGAGCTATTTTTACCTATATAGTGTCGAACACATGGGCTTTATTTGCCTAGTGTCGAACTCACGGGCTGTATGACTCGTGAGCTGTATGATTCGTGGACCTGTTTTTTATATCGAACTCGTGGGCTGTATGACTCATAGGTGTCGGTCTAGTGGGATGACTCCGTTTCATTACCACAGGCGTATAAAAGTAACAAAATAAGTAAGGAGAACAGGTCAAGGCGATTGAAGTACGCAATCGTGTTTCTTCTTTTTGTTCTTTGTCTTCTTCTTCTTCTTCTTCTTCTTCTTCTTCTGCAGATTCGCAAAATCGTCATGGAGTTTCGCGGGCGTCAGGTTTCTGAGAAAACAGCAGCAAACTTTGCTGAATTTCTATGTTCTTTGCCTCATCTTACCAACGCCAATCTCAAAAGCGATGACCTGCCTGAGATATTTTTCACAACAATTGCTTCGCAGGCAACAAGCCGTAAAGTAAATATCTCATATTATAATTTCTTTCAGGATGATATTAAAGAGTGCTTTGTAGTGCGCAAGTTTCAGCTCAGCTTTGAGGGCATTTCGTTTCTTGATATCTCTTCACCAATTAGGAAAATTTGAGATCTGAGAAAGTATTTTCATTCATAAATCTCTAACGTACTGGTATTAAAAGATGTATTATTTTGCCACTATGTGCATCTTCGTCTCGTGAAATTGTCATTTTCTCTCTATCACTCAGTTCACAAACTGATAAAGGACTGAGATTGAAAAAAAAAAATGTGCGGAAACATTTTATTTCTGCTACGAGCTGCATCATTAAATTGCATTCAAAACACCAAACGCTAGTCACTTGCTGCGTGTTGTCATAAAGAAACACATTTCTGAAAGAAGAAGAAGAGAGAATCAATTAACTATGATATTTCATCTACACGTCGTGACTTATCCACGCTTACGTCACATGCTTTTCGTTTTTCCACACCTTGTTACATACAGATGGAGGACATTATTATAAATGGAATGCAGCTAATCGAGCTGGTTAGTAACATTCAAGGAGACGACAAAGGTATACATTTCATTCTCATGCATCATATCTATGCCTTTAATGTTGTTCATCATAACACATATAGTATTACGTTTTTCAATATGATTTATGACTATTAGGTGAATCTCTTCCTTTAAAATGATGCAATGCAATCCATCTCGGGTGGTATAACTGGGGTAAGGCTTAAAATAGTTATTAATAACCATGCTTCCAAACGTTTTTGAGGCTTGTCTTCCATCGTGTGCGCCTGGCTACAGCCGCTCATCTATTTGCGCTGAGAGAAGATTTATTTAAAGACTTGGACTTGCAGGCCGAAATGCACAACTTTGACATCGGCCCTATTTCTTATTCATACGATCTTATGTTTGTGATAATTATGTAATTTTGAAATCAGCACG
Source organism: Diadema setosum (assembly GCF_964275005.1). Lineage (NCBI taxonomy): Eukaryota > Metazoa > Echinodermata > Echinoidea > Diadematoida > Diadematidae > Diadema > Diadema setosum. Next base: position 1,761,547 of record NC_092691.1, on the reverse strand, counting down.
GTTGAAATGTGAGTTTTCTTCAATTTGCCTCCCTCTACTAATGAAAGTTGTAAGACCGCAACTGCTGATCTATATATATACATTTTTTAACAAACATGTCGGAAAAAGGAACCACGGGAGTTGAACCTGTCATGTATTGCTTTCCGGGCAGTGACACTACCACCAGCAGGCTATCCTTGGTTGCCAGCAGTGTCACGATGAACTTGGATACCAATCTCCGAAATTCCGACATTGTTATGTTGAGTAGTTCAAGGACGACAATGTGATAGAAAGAGATTATCAAGAGGGGTGAATGTTGAAGATCTTACAAATTTCATTTGTAGAGAGAGAGAGACAAGTTTAAGAAAACTCACATCTCTAGTAATATTCTTTAGATTGAAAGGTAAATGAAATGAGCCTAAATAGGCCGCCTCATGTCTCTGTGCAAAAAAAAAAAAAAAAGAAAAAGAAGCAGAAGAAGGACAATGAGAAGAAGAAGAAGAAGAAGAAGAAGAAGAAGAAGAAGAAGAAGAAGGAGGAGGAAAAGAAGAAGAGACTTAGGCGTATTTTCCTCGTCCTGCATCAGACTTTCATCTGTGGACATAATTATGCTTACAAATTGTAAAGACTCAAGACAGGTATGATTTTAGAAGAACATGTAAATTGCATATAACCTCGAGGTTTTTAATACGAGCACCCAGAGTTAAAAGTCAGAATTTCGCATCAAGGTTTGATATCTATAAATCACCGAATTTCCGTAAACTTGATAAGAGCGCTTGCCATACTTAAAACGGAGTTTAAATTAAGCGAATACAAATTCCGTTCAGCGCTGTTTAGCAAATGATCTCTGAAAATCCAAGTTTTGTTCTCATTCAGTACTCTGCTATATACTTCCCCCAGGTTGAAATATAACAAGCGTGAATGCTGGAATGATGCTGGAAGTTGGGAGAGGTAAAATGGCCCAAATCAACATTTTAGGGATCAGTATTTTGAAGACCTTTTTTTTTTCCAAGAAGACAATACACATTATTTTGATGGAGATCAAGTTGCGATGACACAACGTTTTACGGACGTAGTTTTTACTACGTTTGTGTGCGAGGGTTCGATGCTTTCAAAACTGACTTACTTGTTCATTGTTTTTTTTTTAATACGAGATTCGAGCTATATTTTGTTGTTAGTAGGTCTATATTGGTCTCACATGTATAAAGATTTTAGGTTGTGTGACTAAGATCTAACACATGTTGGTTATTGTATATCTATATATTACTATCTAAAATTTCTTTTCGATGTCCAACACAGAGAAACAGTAGTCTAGTAGCAGCAGCACCAGCCCAGAATGTGAAAGAAGTCATGGAAATGCCCACAGTTTGGGCAAGAAGGTTAACCAGCACTGAATAAACTTGAAGCATGCGGAGATACAGTAATGCGTGCAAAGATGTCGTTCCTTGAGGGGACCAACAAGGGAAAAAATAACAGGCGTCAGAAAAGGGACGACGTGCAGACAAGAGCTTGAAGCTGATGATCAGAAGAAAACTATATAACCTTGGTTGAACACTCGCATGCACTGTGGCGGTGAGAGTGATAAACAATGATCGAGGAGGGCGAGAATGATAATGATAATAATGGTGATGATGATGTTGATGATGATAATAATAATAATAAAATTATTATTATTATTATTATTGATATTATTATTATCATTGATAACAATGATAATGATAGTATGAGCTATACATAACAAAAAAAAACAACAAAAAAAACAACAAAAAAACAAAACATACGGAGAAGGAAGAGGAGAAAGCATGGACGACAACGCACAAAGACGGAAATCGGATAAAGAAAGTAAGAACGGAAATAAAGGGGTACGGAAGTAAAGGAATTGGCAAGAGGGAGATGATATCGGTTGAAACCATGCAAATACATCGTCATGTGTGATGCAAGACATTGCAGACTAGTAGGGCTAAAAAAAAAGGCTCCGGAACCGGAACCGGGCTCCTCGATTCGGATGGATCTAGCTATAGACCTATATCCAGCTTTGTCACATCATGGCTACCAGCAGAATCACCAGAATCGCGACCAGCTTGAATCATATGACTAATTGGCCGACAAGTGTAATGAAAATTTGAATCAACAATTATACTTGATTATACACAACGAATCTTACAAATCCATATTAAAACCTTCGAAATTACACAACCCTAATCCGCAATATTTTCGCAGATGTTATGCTGGAGGATTCATTCTTTACGGTACATAAATAAAGGCCTAACTGTGAATTCGACTTCAAACAATAACCAGAGACACAGAAATTCTAAACAAGCTGAAAAATATTTTCCCACACATAGCATATTACAAATTATTGAGCTGGTATTTTAAATGTGGTTTATACCGACAAGGAAAAAAAATTGATTGGATGTTTTCCAAACCTTAAGCCTGCCTCGCTATTATCACTCATTTTGAGTTCAAATAAATTTTGATCGTTAATTCAGTGCGCTTGATATAGAGAATTATTGAAGTATGCACACAAGTACAGGCGATGAAATATGCATCTCCTTATTGTCCCCGCCGAACGAGTTCGAGCAGGGGACTATGAAACGGGCTCCGTACGTGTGTGTGTCCGTCCGTCCGTCCGTGCGTCCGTCCGTGCGTCCGTCCGTGCGTCCGTGTGTCCGTGTGTGCGTCCGTGTGTGATCAAAATCTTCAATTTGCTACTTCTCTGTCATTTATGAGCCAATTTTGATTCTGTTTGCTTTATATGATAGCACTACATGGGAGCTTTGAAACTTCTACACAGAATTTCAGTCGTGACCTTTGACCTTGACCTTTGACCTATATTGTACATTTTGCTACAAAATGCTACTCCTTCGCCATTTCTAACCCGATTTCGATTCCGTTTGCTTTATATGATGGCACTAGGTGAGGGCTTCAAAACTTCTACACAGAATTTTGACCTTTGACTTCTTTGACCTTTGACCTTGATTTTTGACCTATATTGTACATTTTGCTACAAAATGCTACTCCTTCGCCATTTCTAACCCGATTTCGATTCCGTTTGCTTTATGTGATGGCACTAGGTGAGGGCTTCAAAACTTCTACACAGAATTTTGACCTTTGCCTTCTTTGACCTTTGACCTTGATTTTTGACCTATATTGTACATTTTGCTACAATATGCTACTCCTTTGCCATTTCTAACCCGATTTCGATTCCGTTTGCTTTATGTGGTGGCACTAGGTGAGGGCTTCAAACCTTCTACATAGAATTTTGACCTTTGACTTCTTTGACCTTTGACCTTGATTTTTGACCTATATTGTACATTTTGCTGCAAAATGCTACTCCTTCGCCATTTCTAACCCGATTTCGATTCCGTTTGCTTTATGTGATGGCACTAGGTGAGGGCTTCAAAACGTTACACAGAATTTTGACCTTTGCCTTCTTTGACCTTTGACCTTGATTTTTGACCTACATTTTGCTACAAAATGCTACTCCTTCGCCATTTCTAACCCGATTTCGATTCCGTTTGCTTTATGTGATGGCACTAGGTGAGGGCTTCAAAACTTCTACACAGAATTTTGACCTTTGCCTTCTTTGACCTTTGACCTTGATTTTTGACCTGTATTGTACATTGGCTACAAAATGCTACTCCTTCGCCATTTCTAACCTGATTTCGATTCCGTTTGCTTTATGTGATGGCACTAGGTGAGGGCTTCAAAACGTTACACAGAATTTTGACCTTTGCCTTCTTTGACCTTTGACCTTGATTTTTGACCTGTATTGTACATTGGCTATAAAATGCTACTCCTTTGCCATTTCTAACCCGATTTCGATTCCGTTTACTTTATGTGATGGCACTAGGTGAGGGCTTCAAAACTTTTACACAGAATTTTGACCTTTGACTTCTTTGACCTTTGACCTTGATTTTTTACCTATATTGCACATTTTGCTACAAAATGCTACTTCCGGCGGGGACATATATTACGCACCGCGTAATTTCTACTTTTCCTTGTAGAAAATACAAACTGTACTTTTAACTTTGTAAGAAGTGAATTATGATGAATTGTAATTTGACTCCAAAAAGACTGCGCTGGTTGTATGTATTGTACGACAATATAAGAGATAACTGAAAAGCATGTATATAGGACACGCATACTTGACAAATTGTAACTGATTTGCTCCTTTTCAAGTATAAGTTGCACAAATCGTCGTGAAAACTTCCTTGTTTCTCAGTTTTTGATTATGCTTAGCATGTTGGTTTATCCTTAATATGGTTGTGTTATAGCTGAGATATGTTCGCACGACACGCTGCTCGAGAGCAACATGAAGTTAGAGTTTAGTTAGGGATAATATAGAATTCAAATCAAAAGCCACAATGGTTTATCTACAGAAGATAAAGGAGAGCATGAAAGATTTAATGAAGCTTAAAATTCCCGAACTGAATGATCATAGAAATAAACCATGCAGGTACCGCGTGTTGTCTCGAACGGTGAAACATTTTGAGAAATGTAACATTGTGTAAGTTTGTTTTGTTTTTGTTTGTTCATCTTCCACCTGAGAAGATGGCTGGATAGCCCATATTCAGCAGTGCTAAGCTGGTCTTCCATGGGGTCCAGTTGCGTTAAAGTGTTAAACTGTAGGCCACCTATTTCCTATTGTATGCGTTGAACTTGTAGCTAAGTTGAAATTTATAGGGTGTATTTATTTATTATACATGGAGAACTCAGTAGATAAAAATTGAACAGTCGTTCACCTACACAGTATATAAACTGTTATTTTCCTTTTTTTAAAGGTCAATATAATGGAATGTCATTGCCTTGCTACCATTTTTTTAATATTGTGAATTCAATAGAACATTCTCTTTGACTGTACAATAATTATTGTGTTTGATGTATTTACATTTAATGTCTACAAATGTATAAACATGTGAAGTGTATGTATACTGTATTGACAAAAGAGAAAAACGGATGTTGTAATATTTCATTATGTGCGAAAGTGAAATCACACATTTGTCGTACAGTCTGCTTTGTTGTTAGTTAGTTTGTTTGTTTTTAAGTGGGGTTCGTTTGACACGCCAATATTCAGGAGTCATAATCAAAGCAATCACGTATATAACACATTCACACGTAGGCTTGATTACAATGAAACAGAAAAACAAGATCATTAAAAGTGTCACAGCATAAGAGCAAAACCTTATAGCCTCCAATACAGTGCACTCCTGTTATAACGAACACGGTTATAACGAAATTCCGGTTACAGCAAAGTAAAAATTGAGACCGCGACATTATCAACTCTATGTATTCTTATTGTTTATTTGTTTGGTTATAGCGAAATTTCGATATAACGAAAGAAAACTGCAGGCGACGAGGACTTTGTTATAACGGGAGTCCACTGTAATATCTTCCTTAACATTTTGCTTTGGAAGAGTCAAAGTGACAGGGAAAGGGTTGACATATTACACAGAATTTTGTAACTTCCTTATTTGTCCAATGTGCACAATGGAGTCAATTTGAACATGGCGTGGACTTCCAGATTAAACCATTTGAAGTGGTATAGTTGTGATGAGATAAGAACGTCTATAGCTTAAAGGCATTATTTACCATTTGCTGATGAAACAAAAACCCAGCTTTAGGGCTTAAATTTGTTATAATGTGAGTTACGGATAGAAAAAAACAATGTTAAAATCTTTATCGTGATAATCAATGTGCAAAATAATCAATGTACAAAATGTGAACATGAGACATAATAGAACTGTTTCTAGACAAAACCGTCTTAAATTGTTTCTAGACAAAACCGTCTTAAATTGTTTCTAGACAAAACCGTCTACAGTTATGGTTTATTGAGAAAAAGAGTGATATCTCCTCATATTTTAGGTTTTATTGCAGAATTTTTATATGGTGGGATGTTTTGCGATACAACTGACCTACACAATATGCATCAAGTTATTACTGTAAAAAAAACTCAAACATTTTTAAAATCACTGCTCCCAATGGTAAACTGCAGGCTACCTTTAAGAGAAAATATTGCCATCACATGGTGGATTGGGGACTTATCCATTGAGAGGTGAGTGTACTGCAATGTGTCGCGATGGTTTAAGAGCAAGGGGATCCTTGACTGATTTGGTGTTCCAATTCACGACAAAACAAAGATACTACATTATGTACAGACATTCAACAGTAATAATCGTATAATGTAAATACAGCAGATTTGATCCCTTCTATAGAACATGCTCTATGTGCGTTTCTGTACTGGGGGAGGGTAGTGAAACAAACAAACAAAAAATCTGAACAAAATGAAAGATCTCTTATAGGAAAGATTTGTGCAAAACTTTTAATGCATATCAGAGCACACAACAACAATAATATTGCACAGCGTCAAATGATGAATACCATGAACAGGTGAACTGATAAGTGGCAATAGTGCATACAGAATACATGTACAACGTGTATATATTATCCTAGTCTTTCCACTTACCAAGTTGAATGCAGCAATAACATGGAAAGTACAGTACATTATCACTTCATATATAGAAACAATAAACAAGTTTGAGGTAAATGCATACTTTACGTGAAAGGAGTAGGCCTACTGTTAATACATTTAACTCGGTATATTAGCTGTCCAATTTTGTTCTTTTTATTGATTTCATTGAAACGAGGAGGTTTCAATTTAGATGGGGGTCCCAGCAGACAGAAAGAACTTGTTTAAACCAGGGAGGTGAGACGTTTTGTCTCACCTAAAATAAAGGGGATGGCTAGTAACCGATCAGTGGGAATCAGTGGGAATGCTGAGGGATGATTGTTCCAGTCCTTGTGGGATTCATTTAAGAGTACATTATATATCTATTCTTGTGTGAAAATTATTTGCTTCAGAATGGTCTCATATTCAAGTAATGTGCAGTTTAATGTTTCCAGGTAAGCGTCCCTGGTCAGTGACGGGGCATTTAATCTGCACATTACTTGAATATGAGACCGTTTTGAAGCAAATAATTTACACACAACAGTAGATATATAATGTACTCTTAAATGAATCCCACAAGGATTGGAACAATCATCCCTCAACATTCCCACTGATTCCCACTGATCAGTTACTAGCCATCCCCTGGCTGTCAGTCAAGACACTACAACTCCTCCCTTCTTAAGACTGAAACTAAATCTAAAATTTCAATGGTTCTATTTACATGTACAGTGAACAATTAAACCTGTCTAAAATAATCTTTCTTACACAGATAGTTCCAACTTGCTTTTTGGTTTATATATGTACAGACAAATATAATGAGTTCTTATAACAAGGATATACTTTCATTATTCCGGTTGTGTTTCACATCTGATCACTGTTAAATTCAATAACTTCCAAAATGTAGTTTTCATACATGTTGATACCAAGCTTCTAGTGTGATGATCATTCATACATCAATTACACGTTCTCAATTAAATCAATTCTTCAGTGGGTTAATTTGACTTTCTTTATGATCCATGATACACATATGATACACTGTATAACTGAAATTCCTGTGCTACATAATAATTCTTGAAAGTTGTGGCAATGAGTGAAACAAATGCCTTTGATCAAATTGCATTTGTCTCCTTAAAACTGATTGAAACCATTTTCTCCTTCTTCCACAAAAGTTAATCTTATAACCTCGACAAACTTTTCGCATAATTACATTGTATTTATTTGTTACTCCACATGAATACATTTATACTTATTCAAATTGTGGATTCTTTTGCATTGTCATGAATGATGTCATAATAATATGACAGTGTAAATGTTACACTCAATGAAATGCAATGCATCTAGCATTGTTCTCTTACTCAAAAGATATACACATTTTTTAATCACACAAAACTACTTATACAACACAAAAATCCTTGAATCTTTCAGGAGGTTTCATTCCCTCTCTTCTTGGTCTATCCCTCACATTGTCTTTTGAGTTTTGAGCAGTTTCTGAGTCAGTTCCGTCATCTGTGTCATTGTTGTCTTGTGTTGTCATATTTTCAGTCGTTTCGTCCGTTTCATTGTCCGTGTTGTACCTTTTCACATGTGTGCTGTTTCTTTTGTATCTCACACCTTCTGGTGATTCCACAGTTACACTGTTTCCCTTTTTCTCCACTACAGTGTATGGTTTTGGGATGAAGGGTGTAGTCAGTTTGTCATGTCTCGCCTGTCTTAACAAAACTTGGTCACCTTCTTTTAGCGTGCTCTTTTTTGCATTTCTTTTCTCGTCTACATAGGTCTTATTTTTGTGTTTGGTCGACGTGTCTCTGTCACGCACTTCTTCATCTTGTCTATGTTGTTCTTTGCTCATACCCCTGATTTCTGGTAGTTTAGTTCTGAGTTTTCGTTTGAACATCAGCTCAGCAGGTGTTGCACCTGTTGTGCTGTGTGGAGTAGTCCGATACGCGAACAAATACGACCTCACTTCTCTTTTCCAGTCTTTACCTTCTGCATGTGCAATTCTGATTCGTTTGAGGAGTGACCTGTTCTGTCTTTCTACTTCGCCATTTGCAGCTGGATGCAGTGGCGTCGTGCGCCTGTGACATATGTTATTTTTCGTCATGTAGGTCTTGAATGAGTCTGTGTGGTCCATTGTCTGATGTCACAGACACGGGGATTCCATACCTACAAAACATGTTTTCCAATGTGTCTATGATGCGTTCGCTTGTTGGATCTCTGAACATCTCTACTTCGTAGTATCTACTATAGTAGTCTACCACAACGAAGACATAATGTCCGGATGGGAGGGGGCCTAGTAGATCGATAGCTAGATCTTCCCATGGACCGGTTGGCATAGGGGTCGATGTGATGGGCTCCGGGTTTGGCATGGAGCTTGTGATTTGGCAACTATGGCATGAGTGCACATATTTCTCCACATCTTTCTCTAACCCTGGCCACCACACTTTTGTTCTCAGTCTCTGTTTTGTTCCTACTATTCCTAAGTGTCCCCTATGTGCCAACTCTATGCACTGTTTTCTCAGTTGTTTGGGAATGATAATTCGTGTACCCCTTAGTACTACAGTTCCCATCTGACTGAGCTCATCTCTCACCATCATGTAACTCAACATGCCTTTTCCCCAATTTCCACTGTCAATGCACCTGCGTACTTCGCACAATAAATCCTCATCACTTGCTGATGCGTGCTCTATTTCTTGCATTGTCATAGCATTGGGCGTGGCCTCCCTAGCTACCAATCTTACATACTCTTCGGTAATCATGTCTATGGAAGACTTCTCATTTGTCACTGTTAGTCTTGAGAGTGCATCGGCAATGTTAGTTGTCCCCGGGCGGTAGACGGTCTTGAATGTGTATGGCATAAGCTTCATCACCCATCTTTCAATTCGTGCATTGGGTTTGGATTTAGGCCCATACAGTACTTCTAGCGGTTTGTGATCAGTTACTAGCTCAAAGTCAATGCCGTAAAGGTAGATGTGAAATTTCTCACATGCCCACACAACAGCTAATGCCTCCTTTTCTGTCGTAGAGTACCTAGATTCAACATCTGTGAGTGTCCTGCTTGCATAGCTTAGGCTCTTGTCTGTCCATCATAATGTTGCAGTAACACTGCTCCTAGCCCTACATTGCTAGCATCTGTTATGAGCTGCGTTCGCTCCGCATCATAACGATAGTACCCTAGCGTTTCAGCATTAATCAAGCATTGTTTCAGTTTGTCAAAACTATTCTGCTGCGCTTTGCCCCACACGAATGGTGTGTTGGCACGTACTAGCATCCTCAATGGTTCTGAGATTGTAGCCAAATTTGGGATGTGCCTGGCGGAGAAGTTAACTAAGCCTAGGAAACTTTTCACTTCAGCCGCATTCCTCGGCTGTCTAGCTTCCTTCATGCTTTTCACCCTTTCTTGAGTAGGCTCTACACCTTTCTTTGACAGTACATGTCCCATGAAAGTGATTTTTGGCATCGCTAACTCACACTTGTCTGGATTTAGAGTCAGGTTTTTCTCCTTCAGTTTTCCAAGCACCTTCCTCAATCTCTCATCATGTTCTCTCTTTGTTCTCCCATGCACCACAATGTCATCAGATATGTGCTGAACACCTTCACAATCACTCAACACTTGTGATATTACCCTTTGGTATTTCTCTGGGGCGGCACTAATGCCAAACATGAGTCGTTTATATCGATACAACCCCTTGTGAGTCACAAAAGTTGTGATCTTCCGACTTTCTTCCTCTAACTCAATTTGGTGGTACCCATATTTGAGGTCAGGTTTACTGAACACCTCACTCCCGTTCATGTCATACAAGATTTCGTCTACTGTGGGTATTGGGTGTCTTTCCCTGACTATGGCCTTGTTTGCCTGTCGCATGTCTACGCATAAGCGAATGTCACCATTTGGTTTAGGTACCTCAATGACTGGGCTTACCCACGGGGTAGGCTCCTCAACCTTCTCGATAATGTCAAGTCTTTCTAGTTCGTCTAGTTTGTCACTTACTTTTTGCCTCATAGTGTATGGTATTCGGTACATTCGTTGGGCTACTGGGGTCACAGTCTCGTCTATGTGAAGTTCTAGTTTGAAGTCAGTCAGTTTTCCTATTCCTTGGAAACATTCACGGTACTCATCATGAATCCCTTCTACAAAGTTGACTCCTATTTTCAGGATACCTGGCTCGGTTGCTGTTTGTTTGCCGAGCAGTGCTGGGCCATTTCCTTTCAGCACATAGAACTCTGCCTCTATTATCGGCTGTGGGATAAACTACCGTAGTTCGGTAGGATACACACACGTGGGTACACACACATGTACTGAGTGCTCACATGTACACACATCAGGGAGGTAAGCCTCCCTGCACACATGTACACACAGGACACAGTGTGTCCTGTTTGTGTGTGTGTGTACGGACCATGCAGAGTAAAGAAGCGCAAGCACGTGTGTCCTGTCAGCTTTGTTTATATACATTGTAAATGCCGACTTGCGGCCGTCCACATAAAAGTACGATACGACATGCATGTCGTATGGCTGCACGACCCAGGGAATCAAAATTCATGATATCTTCATCCAGTTCATGGATAAAATTTATAAATTATGCTGAAAGGTGGGAAGAGCTGTCTGGCTTTTACGGAGATACGGCAGCTCAGATTTGGTCATTCCTAAAACTGGATGGGAATAGAAGTTTGAACGACGACGTAGCGTAACAAGTGAGCTTGGTGAATATCAATGACATCATCGCATCGTCAGTCTAGCTCTTTGGCTGCCGGTATAAACTAACTCCGCTGCGCCGCGTCTGCCGGGCCGGGCGCTCCTCACAGTTCGGGCTGGTCGCAGTTAGCGCTGTACATACTGTTTCTAGTAGCCCAGCACGAAGAAGGTCCACCAAGGAAGGTCCACCAAGGAAGGTCCACCAAGTAGTAAGATGGCGGTCTGGGAAGCCATGTGGAACTTACGGAAGGTCTGTGGAGTCACGGCATGTACCTTACCAATTGCAATTCTCATAATCTCGGTGATGGGTGTCACACATCAGTCAGATCTGTCGGGGTCAACTCGCGACATGCAGTCTTGTCCTGTGGCAGGACATTGTTGTGGTGGCTCACTTGACAGTGTTGCACAAACAACGCCCTGCGTCTCTATGGACCCAGGGGAAAATGTCTTTCCAGTGCCAGTTTTATTGCAAGGGGGATAATGTGTCAATAATAGCAATAATTTGCCTGCCATATGCATGGGTTGATCACGGACAAGTTTCTTCTCACGACATATATGTCACTGGAAAAGGTGCTAGCCACAGCCAAGGCTACTACATAAGGGGAGAAAACACTTCGGGTACAGACAGGTTCCATAGCTCTGATCCGGAACACCAATGGAAATCATCAGTTTCTTCATATGTTGACAAGTTAGTATATTTCATGACTCTTTCTGTGCATATTATAAGTGTTGACTCGATTGATGAACGGTTTCTTTGTATCGAACTGGTGCACAGCGGCACGACATACAAATACTGTAGTGAACATAATTGGTTTATTGTTTCATCGATTGGAGAGAGCAGGGACTGCCTGAAGAAGGGTAACCCAATGCCAGATGACACAAGTTCTACACATGGACCTAATAATGTCAATGAGTCAGAGAAAAACAATTCTTCTGGGGAGCAGGATCATGACGTTGAGGTACCTCGGAATTACCCTTCAGAATTACTAGGGTACAAATGGGCGCTTGGTGTGCTGACTATAGTGATAGTGGTGTTGATGGTGTATGCACTGTTCCGCTCTCCTACTCTGCGTGAGCACATCCTGAAGTGGAAGTGTAACAACTGGTTCTCAAATCAGGAAACTTCAGGAGGCAGAAGAAACAGTGCTGTTGAAACCACAATTAACATGAGTGGTGAATCCTCTCCAAGTCGACCAAGTGAGAGCCTGCACGAGCTGCAATCTTTTGCACCCCAGGTTTCTTCAAATAAAGGAGATGAGGCTACAGAAAATGACCTGATGCTGGGTGATATGCGGCTTGACCCCCACAGCCGTCCGTTGCCCTGAGAAGTTTATTGTGACAACAGCATCGATCAAGTATAAGGTTTGAAAAAAAAAAAAAAAAAAAAAACTTGGATAGGAATGACCTCAGGCCATATGAACACCAGTGAATCAATGGTCGTGGTCTGACAAAGGATTTCAAAGGGACAAAAATAAAGGGAGGAGAAATCACTGTCATGTGATTGAATTATTAATGTAAGTTGCATACTGTGTAGTAGTAGTGGGACAGGGCCCATCATTTTTCCCCATCATAGATGTAGCAATTTTTATTTCGCGAACTGACAAGCGAAAATATTGCGAACGGACAGGCATTAGTGCACTTATGATAAGACTCTGTGTCGAAACACAAAAATATCTGTGAACTCCTTATTTGTGAAAATGTCTGTACACAACGATAACGGCTAAATTTTTCAGTAGTAGGCTTTGGGTTGTTTCTGGTTGATAGTAGGTATCTACGTACACAACAACAGAAATAACGAGAATCACTGATTCCGTAATTGCTAATTTATTCTCTAGTAACACGTGGGACCAGAAAGATTGCTCTCTTTTTTTCTTTTACTTTGTTTCTCAAATATTGTGAAAATACTTGTCACACTGAAAAATCATTATGAACAATTTGTTCTTTAAGATAAAACAACATGTTTCATAAAAATTCATCTCTGTTTTCTCTCAAGGTCAATCTTAAAAAGATGTGAATAAATGTAGTAACGAATGGGACAGGCAAGTCCAATATTGTAAGGTCCCCTCAGAAGGCAAAATTACATCTTTGCTCAATATTGACATGTTTGGTATCATTTTTAAGCTTATGATGAGTTGAAGTTTTGATTTCCATGGAGGTAGAAATGATATGTGAATTTATGCGAATTTTAAGGGCTTCATTTGCATAAATGTGAAATGGTGCATTATTTGGGACATTTACAAAAAAATCATATTTATTCAAAGAAAGCAAATGATATTTGAGTAATGGGCAAGTCCAAGTGTAAGGTCCCCTCAGAAGGCAAAATTTCATCTTTGCTCAATATTGACATGTTTGGTATCATTTTGAAGCTTATGAGTTGAAGATTTGATTTCCATGGAGGAAAAAATGATATTACGTAAATTTATGCAAATTTCAAGGGCTTCATTTGCATAAATGTGAAGTACAGCGTTACGTATGGGACATTTATAAAAATTCATATTTATTCAAAGGAAAGCAAATGATATTTGATTAATATGTGGACATAAGAAGTTCATCAAATAGTTTAACTTGGTATGAAAATTTAGGGATTATGCAAATTAGCTCGTGTCTTATCATGAGATGTCCCATACGTAACAAATTGAGGTCATTTTTTTAGGTTTTCTCTGAAATTTCTAAGGTTATTTGAATGCCCTTTTGGAAAGTTCTAATTTATTATTTAGAGAAGTTAAATACCATAGAAAAAAGAAAAAAACAGTAAAAGAAATATTTTTATTAGGCAATTAAATAATGTTACGTATGGGACAAATGTGTTACTGTACGTATGGGACATCCTCATACATATTGCATGTGAATGCATGTAGCTAGCTGGGAGGGTCTCTCAGTACACAAATGGTCAATCATCCTGAAGAAAGCATCCCAACTTTGCAGCTACTTTTGAGTTATAGACACCTGAAACAATACATGTACTTGACTGAATAATTTTCAGAAAGGGGGAGGGGGAGATGGCAAAATACACAATGAAAATCAGCATTAAAGGGATAGTATAGTTTTTGTAGAAATGGGGATTCAGTTTTCAACATTTTACGAGATGATTGGAAACCAATTATATGAATTATTAAAGAGCATTACAATTCTAAGACTAGAGGAATTCAAAGTTTATTTGATGGAGATCCAATTTGAAATGGCTGAGATATCAACAACAACAAAAAACAAATAAAAAGTAAAATGAAGTGGTCCTAATAAAAAATGTGACCCACCTCTTGTTAGGACACCACGTTTCTGGATATCTCAGCCATTTCAAAACGGATTTTTGTCATGTTAACTTTGAATTCCTCTTAGAATTGTATGCTATTTAAATATTTCATAAAAGAAGTGCTAATTATCTTGTAAAAGTTGAAATCAGAATTCCCATCTGGACCAGAACTGTACAGTCCCTTTAAGTAGAGATCTCTGATTTAAAGGGTACTGAAACCAAATACACATTGAAAAATTGCAGTTCAACTACAAGTGTATTGGGTACTGTTCACCACACCATGTAGAGCTCTAGCTACATTGTAGCTGCATTGTAAAACACATGTATGTGATGATAATGAAGATATTACTTCAAATTAGTGTTTTTTGTATCATTTTTTTATTGCAAGTGATAAACAAATTGTCCTTACTAAGTTTTCAGTAGTAGCCATGACAAAAATCATGGGTATACAATGTACATATAGAGATGTGACTCGAATCAATGACCCGATTGCTAGACAGACATCGTATATCCACTTGATTACTGGGGTTCCACGCAGCAGGTATTGCTTATTTATTAAATTCAATATTTCTTGTGTCCAGTTGTTTTTATTGAAACTGAATGGAAAACTGTCCTTCATCAATGGAAGTAAACACTTAACTATTTGATTTTTTAGTAGTAACTATCCTGATAAAAATACGGGGCATACATACTCAGGTTGGTCATAAAAATATAGAATATGATTAAAGATTATGATGGTAAATATTTGGGGCATATTGTTCCCTTGACAATCTGGATCAGTATTTGAGTAATTTCAACTGATTCTACCTCAATAATAATGCAAAAATTTGTTTATGGGTATTTTACAAAATTAATTTGCAAAATACCCATAAACATGGTTCTCGATCCACACACTAAACGAATGGGGGACAAGGGGCATGCACACTCAGGTTGGTCATAAAAATATGAAAATATGATTGAATATGATTATGATGGTAAATATTTGGGGAATATTGTTTCCATGACAATCTGGATCAGTATTGCGTAGTTTCAACTGATTTTACTTCAATAATTATGCAAAATACCCATAAACATGGTTCTCCACACACTAAACGAATGGGGGACAAAGTGTCCCATACGTAACTGTCCCATACGTAACACGTCATGTCTGTCTTTAATACGAACCTGTAATTACAGCTCTTTGCCTCAAGACATGAAACTTACCTCTGATAATCTTGAGTGTTGTGACTTTCATCACAGTGAGTTACAAGTTGTAGAATTAAATACTTTCAGAGAGTTTTGAGGTTGAAAAAAATGTTCAAAAAAACAAAATTTTTCTGGTCCCATACGTAACGGCACATATTTTCTCCTCTAGAATATAATTGATTGATTGTCAGAGGTACATTGTAAGTTTCATGTCATGAGGCAGACAGGTTCTGATTAAAGATAGACATGACCTGTTACGTATGAGACAGTTACGTATGGGACACTCTGTCCCGCATTCGTTTAGTGTGTTGAGAGCCATATTTATGGGTATTTTGCATTTTAATTATTGAAGTAAAATCAGTTGAAATTACTCAAATACTGATCCAGATTGTCAAGGGAACAATATTCTTCAAATATTTACCACCATAATCACATTTAATCATATTCTATATTTTTATGACCAACCTGAGTATGCATGCCCTTTGTCTGTATGTTGTAGTTCTGGTTCAGATCCACATGGGGATTCTGATTTCAACTTTAACAAGATGATAAGCACTTCTTTTATGAAATATTAAAGAGCACACAGTTCTATTCGAAGAGGAATTTAAAGTTAACATGACAGAAATCCATTTTGAAATGGCTGAGATACATCCAGAAACGTAGTGTCCTAACAAAAGGTGGGTCCCATTTTTTATTAGGACCACTTCGTTTTCCTTTGTTTTGTTTTGTTTTGTTTTTTTGGATCTCAGCCATTTCAAATTGGATCTTCATCAAATAAACTTTGAATTCCTCCTGAAATTGTGTGCTCTTTAATAATTCATATTTAGTGTTTCTAATCATCTCGTAAAATGTTGAAAACTGAATCCCCATTTCTACGAAAACTATACCATCCTTCATTGTGTATTTTGCCATCTCCCCCTCCCCTTTTCTGATAATTGTTCAGTCAAGTACATGTATTGTTTCAAGTGTTAAGAACTCTAAAGTACAAAGTCTGCAAAGTTGGTATGCTTTCTGTAGGATGATTGACCATTTGTGTACTGAGAGACCTTCCCAGCTAGCTACACTACATGCATTCACATGCAATATGTATAAGGATGTCCCATACGTAACGCATTTGTCCAATGCGTAACATTATTTAATTGCCTAATAAGAAATATTTCTTTTAGTATTTTTTCTTCTTTCTATGGTATTTAACTTCTTTAAACAATGCATTAGAATGATAAAAGTCATGGGTATACATACTGAGGTGTGACTCGAATCAATGACCTGATTGTCAGACAGACATCATACATGTCTACTTGATTCCTGGGGTTCCACGCAGCAGGTATTGCATATTTATTAAAATTGATATTTCTTGTGTCAAGTTCTTTTTTTTTAACTGAATGGCAAACTGCCCTTCATCAATGGAAGTAAACACTTTACTGAGTTACTGTAAAACGAATGTTCGCGCCCATTTTAATTTCGCAAATTTCGCGACAGCCAAGATTCACGAATTTAAAATGCATGTGAAAGTTCTTGTCTACACTATGCGCATTGAATGTCATAGGCAACTCGCGAAAATTTCATGCCGCACAAAAGGCTGTTGGCACCAATTCACGAAAATTTCATGCCGCGAAAATATTGTGTACAATTTTTTAGTAGTAACTATCCTGATTAAAATCCAGGGCATGCATACTCAGGTTGGAAATGAAAATATAAAATATGATCAAATATGATTATGATGATAAATATTTGTAGAATATTGTTTCCTTGACAATCTGGATCAATATTTGGGTAATTTCAACTGATTTTACATCAATACTTACTCAAAATACCCATAAACATGGTTCTCCATACACTAAACGAATGTGGAACAAAGTGAACCATTACTGTCCCATACATGTTAATGTATGTACAAAAGTACATGTAACATGTCATGTCTGTCTTTAATCAGAACCTGTAGTAGAGCTTTTTGCTTCATGACATGAAACCTACTTGTACGTACCTCTGATAATCTGAAGTGTTCTGACTTTTATCACACTGAGTTTAAAAATTGGAGAAATCGATGTGTACTTTCAGAGAGTTTTTGGGTTGAAAAAAAATGTTCAAAAGAACAATTTTTTTCTGGTCCCATATGTAACGGCACATATTTTCTCTTCTTAAATATGATTGCCTCTGAATGTCCCATACATTACGTACTGCCAGTGTTATCTTGGACTTGCCCATAGCTATGCAATGCCTACAGGTATTCTCTTGAAACTATACATTTCTTGAAGGTTCTCAAGAGAAAGTTTTGGGCCATGCGGTCAAAGGTCAAGTGAAAATTTTAAAATTTCACCTTTTTTCCCATATCTCAGAAGTGGTTCATGGTACATGTATGAACTTAGTACATGTGCATGTACTGCCAGACAATACATAATGATTCTCTTGGGAATTTTGGGTTATGGGTCAAAGGTCAAGGAGTAAAGGTCAGGGTTAAGTCCTCAAAATCTAAGTAATTCCCTCATATCTGTGCAATGCCTGACGTCATTTTCTCTCTCTCTCTCTCTCTCTCTCTCTCTCTCACATGTCTATTTTCCTAATTTCTGTTAGTTTCTTCCTTCAACGTGCATAGAGACATTAATCTATTTTTGTGATATGCGCTATATAAATACGGTTTATTATTATTATTATTATTGAAATGTAGTGTATACATGTATTACCCAATAGAGATTCTCTGGAATGGTTATGGCCAAAAGGTTAAAGGTCAAACATCAAATGAAAATACTAAATTTTTCTTCTTTCTCCAAAGTGGCTCAAGGTATCATCATGAAACTTTAAGTGCATATCTGTGCATGTATACTGCCTGACTGATTCTCTTGAGAATTTTATGGTCATGGGGTCAAAGGCCAGGTTAAAATGCTAAAATTTTACCTTTGCTGAAATGACACTTTTTCTCCATACCTTGGAGATTAATCAATGCATAAACTTTTTGAAGGGTTAAAGGTCAAGTAAAAATCCTAAAACCCCAAAATACCTGCTCTCTTAAACATTTCTATAGCCATTCATCCAATTAATGCTAGTTAAAGGAAAGTGAACACCCAACACATTTGTGACAACGACTCTTTTTAATTTCTTGCCCATTATGTGAAATTGTATTGTAACACATTGTCAGGACGTACTATACATGTAGACCCAATGGGAGAACCATGCATATTAAATGGCAGAGGCATACCAGTGGCCATAGCCACATTTCTAGTTTCAAATTATAACGAGAATTTCACTAGAATTGTGTTTGTTATGTAGTAACAGGAGTGCACTCTATCCAAAAAAAAAAAAAAAAAAAAAAAAAAAAATGTCCATAAAGAGCCATAGTTGTCAATATCTCAATTTTGGCTTTCTGTTTAGTCGCCAAATTTTTACAGTAGATAGAGAAAAGATCACTCTCTCAGCTAGGTAAGACAAACTTTAAACATTTGAGTTGGTCAACCCAAATTGCATATTTTGGTCCATAATGCGACTTTTGCGGGTTTTGAGCTTGTGTACATGTGTTTTCTCATAAATGGCTTCAATAATACATGTATAAGGCATTGTGTTACGCCGTTCAGTAGTAATAGTAGGGAACATGTTTCCCATCAATTCCTAGCTTGTAATCACAGTAACTGTTGCCGTCATGTGTAGAGAACTGTTATCATTGTGTACGTTAATCCTTTTTTCCCTATGTATTTTCTTTTAGATTTCACACAGATGCTGTACCAAATGGTAGTCATTGCTCCATGACCTGTCAGCATTAGTTGACAAAGGATTGTACTCTTTTATGCCTGCTACCAATTTGAGACAGTGGACACTACTTGTATCCCATGCCCAGCACCAGACTGTGCCACTCCACCCCGAATGAGGTTGTGCTCCGTCTCATCGATCTTCAAGAGAAGTCAACCCACCCCACTACCAACCCACCATCAACTGCATGTGCTTCTCATAAGGCAGAGAAGGTGAAGTGGCCTGTCATGTCAGCTGCTGGCACCAGGAAGGAGTGGACCTGTATTTGTGCAGAGATGGTCTGATTATAGTGGCACAGCTACACACCTGACATTGTATTCCAACTTCTGCAATGCTGTGTGAGGCCCCTATTGGAAAGACCTCACACATACCTTTGGTGCCCTTTCATCTGCACTCACACAATTGTGAACATCTTGAAAATTTTGTCAGAGCGAGTGTCAGGGAGTACGCTTCGTTGATTCATTCATTATATTATAAATGCATTCCTTTATCAATCTTTGGTCTTTTTCTTTCTTTTTTTTACCCAGTGATGGCAATCTAAGCAAGTCTGATCAAGGAGGTTCACAATAGAGGTGGAGTTCGAACTGGCTATGATTATTCAAACAGCTGTTAGCTTTGTATGGATGTACAAAACAATTCCACAGGTGAATTTGCACCTTTGTTGATCAAGGGGTTTGAAGCTGCTGTCTTTCTGAGTAATCTGAAGATCCATTTTGAATACTTAATGTAACATTGACTGTATTTTGCTTGTTTGTTTATCAAATGAACTGAAATTTTACCCTATGGTAAAGCATTTGAAACAAATGTCAGTTCCATCCAGAAATATGTATGCAGGTTTTTTTTTTTTTTTTGGGGGGGGGGGGGGGGTTTTGCTCGTTTGTTTATTAAATGAACTGAAATTTTACCTTATGGTATTAAAAGCATATGAATCAAATGTCAATCCCATCCAGAAATACACTGTATGTGTACAAAAGTGCAAATCAAAGCTGTGTTTTAAAATGTTTGAAACTGTACCCTCAATGAAAGGCCGATTCTTTTAATTTTTTTTTCTCAATCCATTATAACAAATGAAACTGATATGGTATAACCTTCATGTATCTACGTGTAGTTCTTCATTCATAAATGGTTAGTGTAAAGACATGTAAATTCAGGTAATTTTGATTTTTATTTCATCAGTCTTTGTGCAGTTTTTATTCATGCATCCCTGTGTCTGTACCAGCATGTACCTACTGCTCATCTCTTGTAAGAAGGGACGGTGAAATAGTATTTAACATCATAAAGACATATCTTCCGTAAAGAGTGGTCCATTATGCAGCTGCATGTACATAGTACTATGAATCAATTGTCTTCCTGTATGTTGGGCAGCTTTAGTTTGGCACATACAAGTACTTCAGATATTTTCTGAGTGGCAGTACCGAACATGCCGGGATCAAACTGAAATATACATGTATGTACAGTATGCTGTTGTGACTCCATCTCTTTAACCTCCTTGGTGTGAAATGATTATATTGTATACATACAGTACTACATAATGTATGTGTGAAATAATTGTATTGTATATATGTGTATGGTTACAGTACTACATAATGTCAGCAGGAGAGAGCTTTGTGGTTCTTGGATTGTTTGTAAAACAGTGCATAAATGTGCAATGCAAGCAAGTGTTTTGGTATAAAAAAAGAAAGAAAATACATTATAATAGATGTACTTATTAATTTTTATAGGTTGAGGGAAGGTGGTGGTTCATGTAAGTTTAGATTGTCTTCTTTTTTTTTTTCCAAAGTGGAAATGACATGAGCTACATACAAGTAGTACATGTTTGTGCTGAAATTATGCTGTCTTGGTTTGTATATTTTCTGTTGTATACACTGTTGTTTTATATCTATTACTGATTATGATAGTTTTTTTTTTTTTTCCATGTGGTCTTTCAGTTTCAATTCCCCCTGCAGCAGGTGCAACATTAGCATGTACCCACTTGCCTAGGGCAGGTAAAATTGTCTGTCGGGCAAGTGAAATAAAAAATGCTAAAAATTACTTACCCGAATGGCAAAGTATATTTTTTTTACTTCTGGTTTTACCGAGTACTACAAATTGTAGTTGATTTTATGATGAATGAATTTTACTGTCACACTTGCTTGGGCAATGTTGTTGGATTTAAGTGAAATCTAGAGATATGCAAATTTCCTTTTAATAGCAATCATTAAAAAAAAATGATTTTGAAGTGGGTAACCATTTGCAGTCTGTGTGCCTGTTCGTAAAAATCACTCTTTCCACACCTTGCATTTTATACATTACGAGTTTTGTGGGTTGACATTTTCCAAGTACATTTAGATGAAATGTCAGATTTTTTTTTTTTAGTCAGGGACTAAAATGACAAAGAATGGAAGTTGACTGGTGATCTCTATTTTGTAAAATCATCCTTGCTGCTGTACATATTGTATCATATTTAGGATTTAGAAATGTTTGAAACATCCAATGACCACACATCTGTCTCTAAATTTGACCTCAGTCCCTCAGATCTTTCCAGTGAAGTGAACACTCAAAGGAGAAATGGCATGAAAAACAAGCAGGAGGTCAGGAAATGTTTGAAAAAAACAAACAAATATGTGATTTAAGCATACTGAAGTGTATTCTAATCCTTATATTCGAGTGTACAATAAGCCTGTGAATTATGAATCAAGTGTAACAACAAGAGTTATAGATACACGGTGTAGTTACTCTTTTGATCAGAAATCAGGGTGATTATAATCTCATTTTATAGGATATTTAGTGGACAGATACACAGACAATGTTGCCAACAATTTATGCAAATTTCATGAATATGAAATTTCTGTGCAGTGTGTGTGACCAGACACTAGTCTTGTTTATGGTGCTGCAACATTTTCCAGCAAAGACATCATTTTGTTACATCATTACATAGAACTTGATGGCTCTTAAGTTCGTAGTGAGACTGCATTGTACATGTACAAGATGTATGTTACAACAAATCAAGAACCCTATGCACTATCGCAGTTGTGTGATATACATGGTACAATCTTGTGAGTTTCCTGCATACTCTATACATTCCTGAAATTCATGTTTAACTGAAATGTGCCATTTTTCTTACGCTTGTTGAGTCTTTCCCATTACCCCCACCCCCCTGCCAAATTCCGTTCAGGACCACCATGTTTTTAAGGTATAACTTTCTATTTAAAGGACCTAGCTCTGCAATGCAAACGCTTGATGACTTGTATTGATTTGTGATACCCTGATCATCACTAATGTGGCCAAAAGAATATATAAACCATATATAAATAGTTTTATTATAATTTCTTCTATTTTTTTAACATCATTTGTATTCATAAACACACACACACACACACACACACACACACACAAAACCTTCTAAACTGAGATTCTGTGGATGACATCTTCTATAAATCACTGCTAAATAACTAATTTGATTAACAAAAGACATTGGAATACACCTTCCCTGACCTGAACATAATTTGCATATATCCATACAATGCCTTTTGTTTATCATATTAGTAGCATGGAAACATTCATGTAAGTCATTCCGTGCAATGCAGTCATTAGCTGGCTTCACACAATCTTATAAGATTAACTCGAAGTTTTATACTTCAATGATGAGCTTGTAGTTAAGTACCTTGTGGATGCACTCGAAGGTTTGCAATCTGAAACATCGTAATAGGGTATACGCTCTATCCACGCTTCGTGGAGGGTCCCCACTCGTAGTTGAGCATCGTGTGGGCACGATAATCGATGAACACGAATGTTACATAGATGACCTCTCCATAAACCCATTCCCCTTAGCTTCTGAGTCAACCTCCAATGCGTGCTGTACACTCCTGTATTGTTGCACACTACCAGGTTTTCAGCTAGCATTGCATGTTTGTATTTCTTCCAGTATACGTGGTTCAATCAAGTGGGACTCTCGCTCAAAAGTGTAATTTTAAAGATTAGGTGTCGTGTTGACGTGTGTCGTAGTTTAAAACTACAGACTGACCATCAAAGTTTAAAACTTAGAGTCAATCTTAAAGTTTGGAAACATTGTGTGAACCATTATGAAACTACAATTGTATTGTCTTCTGAATTATGCCCAAAATAATAAATAAGCTATTACTGTTAAAAGCTTATTACAAGCTATCTGATAAGCTATGAAAATCCATTGCCATGTCTGTTGCATAGCTGTTGCTGTGTCAGGCAACAGAGGCAACAAAAAAAAATCACACAATGTGTCAGTATCAAAGTCGTTACCATGCCATAATGTGCCTTGGTATTTTTAATCCCTCTAAAAAACAAGTACAACGTGATAATATTGAATTCATAACAATGTTATGATGTATCTTGAAATATTGTAATTGCTGTTTATATTTTGAAAGCACCTGATACAAATCCCATTTATTGTCTTTTATAATGTTTATATTGTGTGTATGATGTAAAGCAGTTTACACTGTCAAGTTTGCATACACTGCATAACTAATGACAATTATCAAATAAATCATATTTATTTCAGTAGCACACATTTATGCTCATCAGCCTCCTCAGTCCACCTGAATGCTGTTTCATAAAAGATATAACAACAATGACAACATATAAGGAAGTGCAGATGTAAACCGTGACAGTATAACCAGGCAACAACCAATCAAAGTTGTTGGTCCAAGTGAAGGCATTTGCCACGTAAACAACCGAAAGCACTTCTCTGATTGGTTGGTGGAGACTGCCACTATTGTGTGTTGCATTGTTCCAAACTGCTTTGTGAAACAAAACCCTCAATATTTTTACCCCAGTAATCAAAATTCGCACAATATAATGGTTCCTTTATTTCTCATGTACACTTTTAAAGTTCTATACAGATGCTGCAGTCAACAAAGTATACATTATATGCTTATATACCCAACCATTAAATGAAGCCAGCTTTATACATATATAAACAAACGGGTACAATAGTGTATTTTTGGCCAATAAATTTTGTTTTTATGACTCAAATTTCCTGCATCTCATGCCCTTTTCAGGGGTCAAATAAACATATAATTGAAGGGGTCGGTGCAATATAGTGCTAACCCACACTTCTGTCAAAATTGAGTTACATGCATTTTCATAATCCTTATTCTTCACTCTATCCTCCGTGAAAATATCATATTTGAATTCAACCAATAAGATGGTAAAAAATGCATGCATTCATGTTATATCAATGTACAATGTATGGACTTTCCAAACATTCAACAGCGATTATCTCAAAATGAACATTGTGTGGGTTAGCACTATATTGCACCGACCCCTTCAATTTATTGGCCAAAAATGCAGTATTTACCAGTTTGTTTATTTAATTTCCTAGTGGAGACAATAATTATATGTCAAATCTCAACATATTTATAATATTGAAATATGTATACACTGTATAATGTACATAATGTACCCTGTGTTCTACTCCTTTGCCCCAAAGGGTTCCACGGGGATTACCAGGTATGTCTTCTGTCTTTACATCTGTTCATCATGGTGCAAACATCCTTGTGTGGGTTTGTGTTAAGATACTTTGCCATGTTTTGCTATATATGAAGTGTGCCTGCACTGATTAGATGCCAAGAAAACTCGGTCGAGGTCAAAGGCCATTGAACCTTCCCTTGTTTAAAAAAAAAAAGATTTGAATAAATAAAAATTTAAAATATTCAGTTGCATTCTTGACATAAATTTAGCTACAACATAAGAATGATTATACACATTAAATGACACTGATGAAAGGTCAAGGTCAACAGACGCAGCATCTTCCCAGCTGAAAATATTGTTTATCAGCCTTAACTTCTGCTAGGAATGTCCATTGGTAATACCATTTGGTAGGAAGGATATGAACAGACAGTTGTATAGTGCTACAAAAGTGGTATGATGGTGATGAGCTTCCGCTGTGCGAGCCAAAAGTGGTATGACGGTGATGAGCTTCCGCTGTGCAAGCCACTTATTGTTCAGTTTCTGTTCTTGTGTTTGGATTGATCAAAACTTTATAGATTAATAGTAAAGTTAAATAATACAATGTACAATCATAAATACATATGCACAGCATGATATAGAACTATGCATGACAATCCATCCTTGCCACAAGGGTGGATGTAAATGCGTCAATATCCACTGCGTGAATAAAATATCTATCAATAGGGTAGTACATTTGTAGTTTTTAGACGAGGAGAAACAATTTTTCTGTTCTTGAATTCTGTTCCAGGGAAAGTCATCAGGAATGTGCTTGGAATGATTTTATGAGGATAATGATGAACATGTATATTTGCTTATATGGGGATATTTAATGAAGTAAATTTCATGTATTACATATAGATTACAAAAAGTGTTGAATTTCTATTATAGTACTTGTAGACACTTACATGATATTCACACAAATTCAAACACACAAAGCCACACATTCACACATTCAATCTGATGTAAAAAGCCATTGGTGTTCAGTTTTACCATCCACACATGAATAGTATCAACAAAATAGATTACATTTGAAAATGGTGGTTGTGACTGGATTAAGAATGTATGATTTAAAGGGAGAACATACTGCCCTCTCATGGCATGGGAACTCGTCCATTGAAACATAGATTTAAGAATACAGTTTGTAATGGAGCTTGCGTAGGGGTCTTAACTTGTTTGGGGTTCTAATCGGCGAAAAAACAAAGCCACTGTACTGTATACGGCGAATATTTTGCGAGGTTTTTATTTTCGCGAAATTAAAAACGCGAAAATATTGACTCTGATCCCGATGTGGATGTGACGTACATGTGTACATTTCTCCGTTCAGTACAGGACTCCACGATCGCGAATTTAACCACTCACGAAATCGTCGGAAATTCCTGATTCGCGAAATTTAGACTCGCAAAATATATGGCGTATACAGTATTCCATAGACAATTAACAGTAATGTCTAATGTGAATAAAGTAGATTTAATTCCTTCAAGAAAATATTCTGCATGTATGTATTTTTGTGAGTATGGGGGGGGGGAGGGGTATTAATCAGTCAAAATAACAAAGCTAAGCAAATGAAGATCTCTTATAGGAAAGATTTGTGCAAAACTTTTAATGCATATCCGAGCACACCACAACAGTGAATATTGCACAGAGACAAATGATGAATACCATGAACAGGTGAACTTATAAACACATAGTGTATACAGAATACATGTATATCATTGTATATTATCCTACTGAGTTGAATGTAATCCTATTCTTTCCACTTGGCTATCAAGTTGAAATTCAGCAATATAACATCATGGAATCTGAAAGTACAGAGTACTATCACTTCATAGAAACAATGAACACGTTTAAGGTACATGCGCACTTAACCGCAAATGAGTACTGATTAAAGACAGTTACTACTAACCAGTTGGCTTTAGCTTGTACCATGAATACATGAACAATAGTATGAACAGTAAAAAATGAACACAGTGCACTTACTCTCTATATCATGGGACCCAACTCAAATACAACCTTGTAGTGTAATGTCTTCATGTCAGTAAATCAATGCTTTGTCTCCAGTAAAATTGCCCTCGGAACATAGCATCAGCATGCACAAGCATGCGTGGGACAAGCTAACATTGTCTTGTAATGGTAAGTTAACTGCTTTTTCATTCCAACAGCTTCTACTGGCTTTCACACAAATTTTCACAAAGCATACTTATACAGTGGCGGATCCAGGGAGGACCACACCAGGCGCATGCCCCTCCCCCCCCCCCTTTATTTTTTTGTGGAAACAAAACAAATAAAAAGAAAACAGTGGGGGAGGGGTGTGCCCCGCCCTTTAAATTTGTAAACCTGCTCCCTCTTTACAGAATTCCTGGATCCACCCCTGTTAAAACAAATCACAAATCATGCCATGAAGAAACGACAATATTACATGTAAGTACAATATCTATATGTACAACTGTATACAAAATTATGACTTTCTGCTCAGAGCTTTTGAAAGAGTATGCGACAAGGGCTACGTTTATCTCAAACTTTTCTGAGGCAGAATCGCGATCCTAAACACGTTTGAGGCATTTTCAGGGGTTAGATAAACGCAACCGTGTTTTCAAACGCGTTTAGAAACGCCGTTTTGAAACTCCTTTCAAAGGCCATTTTGAAACACGTTTGAGACCACAATCGCCGTTCTGTGAGTAGATAAACGCAATGCCGTTTTGAAACGCGTTTATATCTCAAGGTCAAATCCCAGCTGTTTCCGGTTGTGCTCTCTACCCATTATTTGTGTCTGACTGAGGAGGCATGTTTAATGGTATGCAGTTGACCTTTACTTCCCGGGTCAAACGGCGCAAAGCAGCTGCGCAGTTACACCACTCGAATCATGATTGTATGATGGTTAGATAAACGCGGCTCCCCGAGAATCGCGTCTCAAACCACGTTTGCAAACACCGTTCCAAACGCGTTAAGAAACGTGATTATCTCTCTCAGGTTAGATAAACGCAACCAAGGATGAATGAAACTCCATGTGAGACTGATATTAGAAAGTTTGGTTCATAGGGCTTTGTCAATGTTGTTGACAAAGCCCAATGAGCAGAAATTTGTTATATTAATCTCACATAAAGTTTCAGTTACCCTTGTCTCTCTCGCTCCCTCTATTACACACACACACACACACACACACATGCATGGCAATGATAGAGCAGTGATTATTTTAGAAAGGGGAAAGTTTTCGTGGCTTGTTGACTTTACAAGGATCATGTAGAAACAATTGGTAGAGCAGTGAAGCAAGAAGCAACAAGGCATTAGATTTTCATTAAATTTGCATACAAGATTGTGACCATTATTTCAGATTTGAGGTAAAAGTGAAGCTATCTTTTTTTTTTAAATCCTTGAGAAATTTTGTTGTGACTATTGTCTTCACTATGCGACTAATGAGCAACATTGTGAAAACGGGGAAAAAAAAGAATTATTCCAACTGACAAATTGTCCTACATTGACGTAAATATCGCACTGGTTCGACTTTGTCAGTCATCTGCAATAAAAACTTGGTGCAAGAATTACATAACTTTGAGCAAAAAAGAATTGCTACTTACTATATGAGGCTTTGACAAATATACATTGACCATTCATACAGAGGTAAAAAAAGGTTTAACCATTATATCTATCTGTCTTGTCTATCCATCCATGTATCCATCTCTAGACAGTTTTAGATATACAATAAATCACATTCATTTTTTTTTTTTGACACACAGTGTACAGTGTTGCTTTAAAGCTGTAGTGTGAGGTAATCTTTCCCCATTTAAGTCATCAAGGTGATAATCAGAAACATTAAGTTCAGGCATTTTGCCTGAAATGACAGCACAACCTGAAATAGCACACTTAGAAGGCACAGTCCTTCAAATCTTTCATACATCAAAGTTTTCTCTTTCTCTACGTACCTGGTGAATTGAAATATCTATATTTAAACTATACTTGGAGAAAATAAATTTAAAAACATCAAGAAAGGTAGAAATTTTCAGTGCTACTATCATAGTCATTTCTTCACTCAAAGAATAGATTTACTCTTAGAATTTTCATCACAATTATCATTAATGTATGATCACAAAATTTAGTTTTTACAAATTCAAAGTGATAAATGAAATGATACAATAAAATTTGTAGTACATTTCCACTTACTTTGTAACAATAAACTACTTGTACTAAAAATAAACATTTTGAGTGACAAATTTCCACTTTAGGCTTCTGTCATATCATGTTAATAACCTTACTGGCTACAAAACAAGTTACATTTATATGCATTGTGCATTAGAACTAAAATCAACTTATTTTTATTCTGATTTTGTTTTTTGTCTATAATAACAAATCTACCTGTACCAACTTGGCATTCTTCACTGCACGACATAGCCATAACTGTTGACAAAAAAATAAAGAAAAAAAAAATTACATAAGCACACATGCCCTACTCCATGAAGTGAATCATGCCACAAAGAAATTCAAAATTAAGTGTGTCAATATATGCCTAAAATTACACTTATATATTAGAGCAGCTAAAATCAAACAAGACAAACACAACATCTGGCCTTTAAAGCTTCACAGATTGCACTCTGGTTATGATTCCAAATACACAGAAAATAAACTCACATTTGTTGGTTTGTTTTTGTTTTACGACCCATACACCAGACCCTTCTACCACACACCAGACCCTCCTACCATACACCAGAGCCTCCTACCACACACCAGACCCTCCTACCACACACCAGACCCTCCTACCACACACCAGACCCTCCTACCACACACGAGATTCTCATACCACACACCAGAGCCTCCTACTACACACACCTAGGGCCCGTTTTATAAAACTTGTCATCAGTGACAACTGCTACATTTCTATGACAAATTTGCTCTCAGCCAATAAGATGCGAGGATTTCAGTAGCTTGTCACTGATGTCAAGTTTTATGAAACGGGCCCCAGGCCTTCCTATCACACACCAGGCCTTCCTACCACACATCAGGCCCTCCTACCAGACACCAGACCCTCCTACCACACACGAGATTCTCATACCACACACAAGACTCTCCTACCACACACCAGAGCCTCCTACCACACACCAGACCTTACCACACAACAAACCCTCTTACCACACACCAGATCCTCCTACCACACACCAGACCCTCCTACCACACACCAGACCATCCTACCACACACTAGACTTTACTACCACACACCAGACCCTCCTACCACACACCAGACCCTCCTACCACACACCAGACCATCCTACCACACACTAGACTTTACTACCACACACCAGACCCTCCTACCACACACCAGACCCTCCTACCACACACGAGATTCTCATACCACACACCAGAGCCTCCTACTACACACACCTAGGGCCCGTTTTATAAAACTTGTCATCAGTGACAACTGCTACATTTCTATGACAAATTTGCTCTCAGCCAATAAGATGCGAGGATTTCAGTAGCTTGTCACTGATGACAAGTTTTATGAAACGGGCCCCAGGCCTTCCTATCACACACCAGGCCTTCCTACCACACATCAGGCCCTCCTACCAGACACCAGACCCTCCTACCACACACGAGATTCTCATACCACACACAAGACTCTCCTACCACACACCAGAGCCTCCTACCACACACCAGACCTTACCACACAACAAACCCTCTTACCACACACCAGATCCTCCTACCACACACCAGACCCTCCTACCACACACCAGACCATCCTACCACACACTAGACTTTACTACCACACACCAGACCCTCCTACCACACACCAGACCCTCCTACCACACACCAGACCATCCTACCACACACTAGACTTTACTACCACACACCAGACCCTCCTACCACACACCAGACCCTCCTACCACACACCAGACCATCCTACCACACACTAGACTTTACTACCACACACCAGACCCTCCTACCACACACCAGGGATCAGCTGGATGAAGATGATGCTGCTCCGAGTTCTACCCTTCCAGGCGGACCAGACAGATGATGAGGACGATGGTGAAGGCGACAAGAGTGACCAGCGCCACGGAGACGAGAAAAGTGCACTTGCGTCGCTGGCGGGCATCGTACTGTGGATCCTAAGTGAACACAACCAAGCAAACAATATCTAATTCACAATATTTAGTACTGTAGAGCATTCATCAGATGTACTACAAAGCACATGGATATTACCTGGATATATGCATAGAGCCTCAAATGTATGTAAGTCTATGTATGTATACAACCAGATACAATTTAGTTTTCTACACCGCCACCATCATTGTGTTACATTGTAGATCTTGCTGAAGGCCCCAAAGAGTTAACAACAAAGTATAAATCTACTGAAATTATTAACATTTTTCAAAGGATGGCTGACACTCATGATCAGGCAGAGAAATAAGGTCCAGGGATGAACTTGACTAAAGATTTACTTTAACACATCTGTAAAGGAGACGTCAAATAAGGTTCCTCAAATTATGGAAAATGATCTGAAAGAGGAAAACATTTTTAATGGGGTGAAGAAAAGTACACATTCTTCACAAAGATTGTACTAAATCTATTTCTACAGGGGATATTCGTGCTATGTTACACACATAGGGAGATTCCCCAAGTGAACATCAAGAGCATAAAAAAGAAAATAAGCTGAAAAAATGTTTTCAAAGAACTCACAAATCCTGTAGAGGATGCAGTCTCACTGTTGAGAGAAGCTTGAGACTTGGTGTCCAGCTTGTAGTCCCGAGGAGGCTCAATGGTCCAGGGCTTGATGTCCACTCGCCTGTGCATTTCAGACATCAGGTTCCGCAACTCTAGGATATCCCTGTACGGGTGTTAAAGAAATAAATGGTAGATAGGTCTTTGACATCACTGAAGCAACCTGGGGGTGTTTCATAAAGCTGTTCTTAAAATTACGACTGGTGATCAGTTCTGATGTGCTATACTTACCAGAATTTAAATAATTCAGCACAAGAACTGATCACCAGTCGTTCTTAAGTCGTTCGTAACTTTAAGAACAGCTTTATGAAACCCCCCCGTTCTGTTGACTTAAGCCAGAAAGAAAGCACGACATCACGACATCACTGTAACCCCTAACAGAGATTACTTTAGCTATTAAGAACACTCATACAATATGGGTATGTAATACAAGTCTGATCAAAGTCATCTGTCGCCTCGTATTTAAATCTTATGGACACTTTCTGTAACGGTTAATCAAAAGGAAAACAAAAAGAGCTTGTGTTGCATGAATCAACTGAGACTTGTGAAGAAAAATAACTTCATGAATAAAGTTGATTTGCTTGATAGACACACACAAATACGTTTGAAACAGCACATCAGCAACTTTTCAGGTACTTTTTGCTAGTAAATCAATATTAGGTTTGTCCCTATTTCCGACACAAGCAATATACAAATGAATAATTTCTTAACCTTTTCTTGACCATCAATGAATAACTTCCTGAATATAAAACTCTTCAAAGATATTCATTTTAAACAAAATATATTGAGTGCATTAAAGCAATAAATACACACACATCTGTGGGTTAGTCAAAATTGGGTTAAGACAAGCAAGGTTCTGATAGTAGTAAGTAGTGCATTTCTACTTCAATGAAAGCCATTGGTTAGTTCATTTTTTGAAAATGGATATTAATAAGCATGATTTGTTTTAGTTTAGTTTACTGTGTTTGACATCTTAATTTTCATCTAAGGCACCTGCAGAAAACTACATGAAGCACACATTAGCAGTTAAAGGGAAGGTAAACCCAAAGAACAATGTGGATTGAGTGAAAGCAGCAACATTATTAGAACACATCAGTGAAAGTTTGAGGAAAATCGGACAAGCGATGCAAAAGTTATGAATTTTTAAAGTTTTGGTGTTGGAACCGCTGGATGAGGAGACTACTAGAGGATATGACGTATGAGTGGACAACAATACAAAGAAAATATAAAGGAAATTCAACAAAAATTCACTTTTCTAGAATTATGAAAGAGCAATGGACCAACCGCTTTCAGAAAGTAGGGGGAATAATTGCTACCCTTAACATATGTCAATATCAAGTTGATGGAATTTGTAATTTTCATGAAAAATGGATTTTTGCAGAATTTTCTTTATATTTTCTTGGTATTGTTGTCCACTCATACGTCATAACCTCTAGTAGTCTCCTCATCCAGCGGTTCCAACATCAAAACTTTAAAAATTCATAACTTTTGCATCGATTGTCCGATTTTCTTCAAACTTTCACTAATGTGTTCTACTAATGTTGCTGCTTTCACTCAACTCACATTGCTCTTGGGGTTTATCTTCCCTTTAAGTAAAGTGCAACACAAAGTGAAAAGTTATCTACGGTCCTAAGCTTTATGAGCTTGAAAATTAGAGGCTGCTTGAAGCTGGACAGTTTCACTAGCTTACCTCTGGAATGTTATTGGCTGTCTGGGCAAGTTCTGCAATTGCCAATTTGTTTGTCAAATACTGATCGCAAGATTTGCCTGTTAATCCTTCCAAGCATCAAATTGGCCACACTAGGCATGTGGGAAATAGCAATGAGCTGCATTGATAGTCTATTTCTGTTTTATTTTGTTTTGTATTATTTTTCTTTTTCAGCACAGATGGAGATCTCTACTCTCCTTCCTCTTTTCCTCTAACATAATTTGAAGTGCCAAGACAAGTACTTCGCCTGCACATAAAGAGTTATTCAAAGGCTATAAACTGTCAAGACTAGAGCAGTTCACATTCATACCCCTCCCCCCCCCCCCATTTCACAAGGGGCGAGTATACGCCCCCCTTGTATACGCCCCCCTTTATTACCTCTCCAGTAATCTTATGTCTTCCCTTTCCAACACCATCTTGTCGATGCTGGGTATGTCCAGGTTCTCCACGTTGACTGGGATGTTATCGACCCCCAGGGGTTCCATGACACCCGTGTTGATGAGAACCTTGTTACCTGGTGCAACAGTTCAATGTGTGTTAGGAGGTGAGGGTTAGTACAACATGCACGGAAGCTATCAATGTGCAAACCTCTCTATGTTTTGATGGTGTCTGTATAATATCAATGTTACTGAATTAAATGCTAGAAAAATAGGAAAACATGATGTTAGGGACTATACACTGCATGTGTGCTAGCAGGAGGGTACTGTATATGCGGTTATATTCGCGTACAGATATTTTTGCGAATGAGGAGGTCACGGACATTTTCGCGAGATGTTTTCATGAATTGAAGCAGAGGCCTTCATAAGTGCATTATTGCCTTAACGCATGGTGACATTTTCATGTTTTGTTAAAATTGTGGTCTAACTGTGATTCGCGAAATTAGCAAAAAATTAAACCCTCGCAAAAATAACAGCTTATACAGTATTACTACCACATTAGTAAGAAACCCAGCTTTCAGGTTGGATCCTGTCCATATTTGCCTCTGTAGTCCACATTAACATTAGTCCTTAACACTCATAACTCCTCCAGATAGATATAAACTTGTGTTAATTCTATTTAAAAGTTAATGGATTTTCCTTCGTCTCTTTGGATTTGACTTAGTGAGGTTGGCTGTATATTATTGTCACCTAACACCCAAAATACAGTTCTTGTATGTCATGCAGAGCTGTCAATTTTTTCTCTAAAAATACACATACACATAACAAATGTTTAAAATATGATTTAAATGATTAAATTTCTAGTTAGTATAATATTAATGGCAAATGTGACTCCAGTTAGTACGATATTAATGGCAAATGTGACAAACTAAACTGTTAATGAAAGTTGTTAAAAGAGGTGGAGTAAAAATAAAAAAATTCAGAGAGTGAGGTGATATTAGTGAGCAGAATCCATAGTAAGTATTAAACTGCAAAGTGAATCGCAGTCTGTATCTATCTGATGTTGTAAAGAAGAAAACTATCACCATTCTGTGAGATCCAGAGAGCATCCACTGACCTGCATGGATAGGAAACGACCGGACCAGTTCCAGGGATTTCCTCATGTGGCCCTCAAACACTTCGAGACAGGCGGAGAACATGTTCCACAGTCGCTCGTACTCAGAGCGCTCCGACTTGAAGTCAAATTTACTGGTAGTAAAGAGGGTGAATTATGGGAGGGAGAGAAAAAAAAAATACAGAACATAGATTGTGAACATGCTCACAAGTAATGCTGCCAAAACTATTAAAAAAAAAAAAAAAAAAACAGAAAAGAGAGCCAAAATTACAATACAATGGGTGATTTCAAGTTCGGTGCTAGTGCTAGTGCTAGTGCTAGCCCCCAAATAACAGCGTTAAATTGACCTCCAACACCGACGGTCAGATTAACGAGGTGATACCGATCAAAATTATCCATCACCAGCACTAGGTATTGGATCACAGCACCGCGAGCTCCGCGGGAATTGCACGACGAAAAAAGTGAAGGCGCGTGACGAACAAAGTGATGGCGCGTGATTACAGTCAAATGTTAAAAGATATAGCCAAAACTTCTTAGTTTAAGACACATAGTGAGAAAGATTGATTAAAATGCCACAAATTTCATCCACTCCCCAAAATACAACTATCTTAATTTTACTCTCAGGCTCAGATTTATATAGCCATGTCTGGAGTGTTCGTGTTCTTTACGTGGGCAACCGCTACATTAGCATAGACTTTGCACGTAAAATGTGCATCTATTACTGAAGTGAATACGTGTCTCACACGGCAATGCAAACACCAGCACCGAACTTGAAATGAAGAAAATGATAATCCCTAGGGGCTAGTGTTAGTCAATGGGGAAAAAGCACGTAAATCGCTAACACAAACGGCGGAGCTCGGTTCAGCAGACGACATTCAACACCGAGCCCAGCACCAACTACCGGAAATACGTCATAATTTTGAGGTCAACTCCCAACACCGACGTGATTTCAAGTTTGGTTTTATCGCCGGTGCTAGTGCTGAGATAGCACTAGTACTAGCACCGAACTTGAAATCACCCAATGAAGTTGGACAAATTATAAAAATGGGCATGCAAATATTAAAGTACACAGTGATTTTGACAAGTCCTAATTGATATAATTTCTCTTAGAGTCCCGACAGATCTAGATAATCATTACTTTGAATTGAGGTTTAGAATTCAGACTTGAGATAAAGGGTCTATACATTGGGACTAACTTTAGAGTTGAAGATTTGGGTGAAGGTCAAATACTGGATCTAAAATGTGGATAATAGTACATTCCTGGTATGAATGTTAGAAAACAATAGTGGGGACTACGCTGAACTGGACTACAAGTGTAGCTTCCAAAAGACTGAATTTACCATCAGATCCTGGGAAGAAGTTCTTTTGGAAGCAAGTTGATCCTCAATGTTGACCTTGAACACCAAGAAGAGAGTCCTCAGGTAATACTGAACTTTTCTCTTCCACACAAGAATGTTTCAGAAAGCTCGACGTAATTGTACTGATGATTTTAGGGTTGAATCTCTTAGTCCTTGCATATACTTCAAATGCTTGCCCCTACAATTTGACTATCTCTGCTAAAAGAACCCTCTGATCTAAATGGAATCAGATCCTTGGAATGTTGCAGAAATGTACTTTGATAATAAGACTTGGGTTGGAAATGCAAGGAAAGTATTTCTTCATGAGTGATTTTACACATATCTCTCTTCTTGTTTTGCTTTGTTTTGTTTAAGGGGTTTTCTCTTTTTATTGGGAGGGGGAAGACAGACTGTGGGGGAGATTGTTTAAGTAACATTGTTTGAAATAAAGAGTTTGTGTGGTATTACTCATATTTAGAAAATCATTCACTATCATTTGAAAATCATCTGAGGAAGAAGATTAATCTGAGAAACCAGCTCACTCTTTCAGGTGTGGTAGCAACTTGCGCATGCTCTTCTTGGCCATGTCAAAGGTGTTCTTCCGCGTCCGCTTCAATTCGTCCCTCAGGTAGTCTGAGTCGCTGGAGCCACCCAGGGTCAGCACCAGGTCGTGGTAGCGTGCCGTCTCGACGTTGAACTCTTTCACCAGCTGTGCAGGATATCAACAACAACAACATCAATCACAAGCAGTTGGGAAAGTGCTATTGTGCAATCACACAAGTACAGCTGTATTGGAGTAATCCAGCAAGATCTGCATTGAATCTCACACAGACAGAGCAGAATATCACTTTATATCATGAATTCCACAGCATCTTTTCTAGTGTAACTTCAAAAGCAGAGTATCAAAATATTTTAACACATTTGTTCGTAAAATCTGCAAATTCAATCAAGTACTGGACATAATGGAGATCACTTCACTTTACAATTTTGCCTAGAAAGAGGACATTACAAGCAAGGAAACACAGATCAAAATCTTGACAGAATGAATCTTTGATGACCCAGCCTGTAAATGAAATAAATGTTCCTAATTTTGACCCTACTGATGGTTAAATTTTGTGTGCACAAAACGTAAGAAATAAATTCACATTATTATTACATTGCATTATCATTAGACTTCCTAACTAAATATTCCGCATTTATGCAATGTCAGAGGATTAGTCCACTTACAATGTAACTCTCTGGAATTTCTTAGAATTCTGCTTGTTCTGACTTGTTCTGACTTTTTTTCTTTTTTCTTTTTTTTTACTCTGAAATGTGTGAGTTATACCTTTAAATGTCAATGTATTAGAAATTAAAACCAAATTTAAATTTTAGATTTCAATTTCGTCTTGCAGAGCACTAGACAAGTTGGCTCAAGGGGGCCTGCTGCTACGGTCTCTCAGACACAGTGGTTAAAGATAATAAAAAGTTTTGGTACCTCAAAAGTTTCCCTGAATTTCCATGTTTCAGGTTAAAGTACCTTTCATATAACTAACACTGTGAGACTTACTCGCCCAAAAGTGCTCTCATTTCTTAGTAATCATGCAATTAACTGCGACCAGCAGCCACATACGCATAGCGTAATGGGGCTTCGCATTGTAGCATTCAGGATCATGACAGATTTAGTATCGCGGGTAAATATCAACTTAAAATCCAAAAAATTCTTCAATTTGAAGACTTACCAATTAAGTTGAAGTCTTGAAAACAGGCTTCGGGCAACGTTTGGTTCTGCCAATAGTCCCTTTCTGTTCGAATTGATGACTGAATGTGACTCTGTCGAGAGGACCTTGGGAGAGCTACATACACTGATTACTACGGCCAGCGCATACGCACACATCACATGTGAACAAATTTCAAATCCATGAACGGATAAGATGTTTGTGTGCGCATGCGCTGGCCGTCAATTCAGTGTAGCTCTCCCAAGGTCCTCTCGACCGAGTCACATTCAGTCATCAATTCGAACAGAAAGGGACTATTGGCAAAACCAAACGTTGCCCGAAGCCTGTTTTCAATACTTCAACTTAACTGGTAAGTCTTCAAATTGAAGAAATTTTTGGATTTTAAGTTGATATTTACCCGCGATACTAAATCTGTCATGATCCTGTAAGCTACAATGCGAAGCCCCATTTAGCTATGCGTATGGGGCTGCTGGTCGCAGTTAGCTACTCAGTATGCGTATGGGGCTGCACGCTGCTGGTCGCAGTTATCATGCAATAATGGTTTCGTACAATACGTGTACTACCTCGCCTCCGTACGGCGGCGGCTCTGGTACGAAACCATTATTGCATGATTACTAAGACATGAGAGCACTTTGGGGCGAGTATCTCAGTCTCACAGTGTTAGTTATATGAAAGGTACTTTAACCTGAAACACAAACTAAGACAAGGGAATTCAGGGAAACTTTTGAGGTAATACCAAAACTTTATATTATCTTTAAGTGACCGCTATTACATTACTAGCACTTCTGATTAATTGACTGGATCTTTTACCTTTGTGCACTGCGACATCCCACACTCCTCTATCTCGTCTGTATCCATGTCGCTGTGTGTGCAATTGTCTGAGTGAGTGAGATTACAGCTGTTGTGCCTGTAAAAGGTTAAAGGTCATTGACAATTACAAATTACAACAACAACAACAACAACACAAAAATCATACAGGAAGGTTCAGGGCCTGTTCAGGAGGAAAAAAAAAAAAAGAAAAAAAAAAGCTGTATACCACAAAGTATATCACACGTGTATATCACGAAGTAAAACTCACCTCCGTATCATATTCTTCCCAAAGTGAAGGGCATTCATGCCAACATGGGGCGTATGCACCGTTCAGATGATGGTGGAGTCTCGCTGATCGTGATAGAGTCGGGTTGGTAGTGCCTAGTGGTGTGAAGGGTAGGCAGCAGAAAGGCTCTCCCAACTTCTGGACACTCTGCTAACGTTAGTTGTCTTCAAACCTACTGTTAAAAAGTACAGGTAGTTTCTACTTTGCATTTATTCTAATTATTGTCTAACACTAACAGTAACAACATGCAGCAAACGACGAGTGGCAGTGCACAGCTGTTTACATTTTATACAGGTCTAGACCTATGTTGATGCAGCCTCACAGCGACACAGGAAATTTTAGTAGGGTAACATCCCCAGTATTCGGTCACTTAAGCTTTTTTGCAATATTTTTCAAACTAAAATAATACATACATACATCATATCTACAGCAATGTACGTGAAAAATATCAAATTTCCTTAATCTCAACTTTCATTTCGTTAAATATCTCACAGAATTGCACAAAATCGCGAAATATTTCACCTTGAAAATTCCCCAGTATACGGTCATCGGCTCCAGTATTCGGTCACGCGATGTGCGCGTTCAAAGTCAATGCGTGTTCAAGGCAGCTGAAAAACGCGCGCGCGCGCTACCTTGTTGGCGCAAAATTGCATCGGGGAAGTTGCGGCGACAGTTGGTGACCGAATACTGGGGCCTCGACACTTGCATTCAACCCTTGTACATTGGGACACTGTATCGGCACGTACGGACATTTTGTTTTTCTTTTGCGTTTTTGAGGATACCATTACACTCCAAGCTTGCGATAAGCGAAAAATCCCGCGAGAGAACGGCGTATTTCTCGATTTTTAGCGCTTTTTCGGCGACCCGTACTCTTAAAACTGGGCCTTATCCGCGCGCGCTTTTGGAAAGTAGCGCCGATTCTGCACTTTTGACGGTAGAATTTGGGATTTTGGATGGATTTTTGGAGGGGGCTAAGGGAGTTTCCTGTTGTGAATGAGTGTGCAAGTATGTGAATTAGTGTGATTTGCGTGTGTTGTGACAGTTGAACTTACTGGCTGGTGACTAGTGATAAGTGACCGAATACCGGTGCCTGACCGAATACTGGTGCCCTTACCCTATCTCTCATTTGTGCAGACGGTTACACATTGCTGCATTGTTTATTCATTTATGCATCATGTATGTAGGACAATCTTGATGCTCAAAATGTAGTCTGAATTGTCAGGTGTAACATTATTTTAACTCTGATTCCATAATTTGGATTTTAAACTCCTTTCCTTTTATTGGCCAACGGCAACGTAGTTTAGGCAAATGTACGTACACCCCTACACGTACAGAAGACATTGCAGTGAATGAATGAAGTTGTCTAACACAGAACTGAATCTGGCAAGGACATTCGTCTTTAGACCAGATGCGATCGACTAGAAATGTTCTTATTACCTCAGTTTTAGATGACATCCCCGGTGAAATTGGCCGAAATTGACTAGTAAACCTCAGACATCGTGGATTGCGAAATGTTGATAACGCAAAAACTGTTGGCCCAGAAATTCTCATCCTGATACGTTGTTTTCCGTGGTTACAAGCAGCATTGCTCGCGCTAGTCACACACACACAGTTCGGGCGTAAGGATGGAGGAGCTTGCGGAGCTTGCGGAGCTTGTTTATGTAGCTTTTTGGTGCAACGTTACGATAACTCATGAATAAACAGCAACCGTTATGATAATGTTGCTGCTAAATATGCAACATTCCAATGACTGTTCTTCTATCCTTTTTGTCTTTCTTCAACAATATTTTCAAAAACGTCAACAAAACACCATTATCTTTCTTTTAATTACCTTGATGCGTGCGACCAGCAAAAACAATCATAATGACATGGGCATGTTTGCAGACACACATTAACAGAAAAATAGGCCTAATGCACAACGGATCAGGCCTGAAAACCCGTACAACTTTGCATTTTTTTTTAGTGATAGATGTAAGAAAAGGCTTATGTCCGGGCAAAATTCCTGAAGCATGGGCTATTCATCAGTACAATTTACATCATGTATACTGAATATACCATGTTTA
This sequence comes from Diadema setosum, assembly GCF_964275005.1. Lineage (NCBI taxonomy): Eukaryota > Metazoa > Echinodermata > Echinoidea > Diadematoida > Diadematidae > Diadema > Diadema setosum. The sequence continues at coordinate 1,720,676 of NC_092691.1, read as the reverse complement.
TGATAATTTATGAGCAGATGCTTATAGGCCCTATTCATTTATCTTATTTTTTTATTCTGTAGTATAATTGATAATCCTGAATCGTTCATTACGTATTCATTTAAAAGTGTACTTGTACTTTTAATAGTGTTTTCTGTGGGGAGGTAAGTGGGTCATTCTTTACTTATTACATTATAATCTTTGATCAGATTGTTAGTTTTGAAATAAAATTGTCTGGAATGCCCCTTTAAATCTCAATGATTTCAACAACGTGATATAACGGCAATCAATCCACATCAAAAGAAGAGACCAGTACATTTCTACCATTGATACTTGTCAGCAAATCAAATAATAATTCACTACAAAAAATACAACTTTGCATTTTTTTTTTAGTGATAGATGTAAGAAAAGGCTTATGTCCGGGCAAAATTCCTGAAGTATGGGCTAGTCATCAGTACAATTTACATCATGTATGCTGAATATACCATGTTTATGATGATTTATGAGCAGATGCTTATAGGCCCTATTCATTTATCTTTTTACCTATTTTTTATTCTGTAGTATATATGCATCTGATAATCCTGAATCGTTCATTACGTATTCATTTAAAAGTGTACTTGTACTTTTAATAGTGTTTTCTGTGGGGAGGTAAGTGGGTCATCCTTTACTTATTACATTATAATCTTTGATCAGATCGTGCAAGTTCACAACATATTTAAATGTGATATTGAGCCATAAAAATAATTTACCAAGTGACAATGTATAAGTGACAATTTTATAGTTTACATTTAACATTGATTAAACTAATTAACTTTTTTTTTTACACTGTCTTGTTCTTATTCCTAACTCACATTTTAGAACTATGGCCTATATTGAAGCACTAAAGCTGGGTTTTTGTTTCATCTGCAAATGGTGAAATAATGCCTTTAATCCCCCCTACACCAACAATTTATTTTGACTCATCACTTTCCCCAGACATTTAAAAACCTATCCAAGAAACGCAAAGACGAACCACTACATGTACATTATGACGGACGCAACGTGCATGGCTTGCGTCTCGGGGAACGACCGCTGTGGAACTTCACGACAGATAATGCATATTCATACCTAGTCCGCCGTATTGGTTATTTACATAATACCCCAATAGCGCACCAATATCAGCCTACGCAGACAGCACGCCTATTGCCATGTAATATATTATTAAAGTCACCTGATTGAGCAGCGAAGGTCCGCTAGCTCAGTCGGCAGAGCATCGTGCTAATAACGCGAGGGTCATGAGTTCGAGCCTCATGTGGACCACAGCCGTCCTTTTTTTTTTTTTTGTTTCTTGTATTTTCTTTCTTTTTGTAGTGAATTATTACTGTATTTGATTTGCTGACAAGTATCAATGGTAGAAATGTACTGGTCTCTTCTTTTAATGTGGATTGATTGCTGTTGTATCACGTTGTTGAAATCATCGAGATTTAAAGGGGCATTCCAGACGATTTTATTTCACATCATGTAGGCCCTATCTATAGTATAAAGCAACAGCTCCATGTGTACATTTGTGGAATTTATTGTGGTCTGTGAGCAGAGAAACTAATACTCTAAAAATCTTAAACAAATTAAACTGAACAGTGTGGATGACATAGGAGCCTCACGTATTTCACAAATGTAGCAGTGTAGACCTAATTTCATTACAATACCGCTTGATTGACAAGTTCACCTGTGTTGCATACCTTCTTCTTTTGTTCTGTTTCTTTGAGCCCCAACTCATGCATTCTTATGATGAAGCTGCCATGTCCTCATTGTAATTTGTTATAAATTTTGAATACATTCTTAATCCTCATCCCAATCATTATAATTCTGAAACCCTGCATGTACTCAGTGTATAAGTTTTATCGTTGTTCAAATGTAAAAATCTGAAAATCGTCCGGAGGTATAATCCTTTAATAAACTAACCATATCTATGATTGAGAAGCTGAGTATAAACCATCTCTACGGTTGAAATATGGATGATGTATGCACTACCATCAATACTTCTGACGATTTAATGTCTGTATGTCACTATTACCACTATCATTATGACTACCATCTATAAAAAAGGGAGAATCCGAGATGTTGTTGCCATTCAATTCATTCTACATGCGTGTGCGTGAATTCGTGGCACAAGCATTGGTCCACCATTTCATTTTACACCGTAATTGTGATGATTGCATTGCAATGAACAAACAGAAATATACACCTGCAGTGATGACAAGCAGTCAACATAATCACCACGAGGTTATTATATCATCTTCGTTATAAGAATATAAATTGCAGTGTTTACTTCCAAGGTGATTATGTTTTTTTCTCTTTATTTTATATAAAGTGTTCATTAGACTGCTTTTTATTGAGGGGCTACTGAACTTTTAGGCCTATGTGATGTGTGGGGGAAGGGGTAGGGTAGTTCATGGCCGTAATTGGGTCAAGGGGCAATGTGCCCCCCCCCCCCATCTCAAACTGAATCATCCGAAATAAGTAGGCCCTCCACTAGGTTTTCTTGTGGCTTTCATACCTAGGAATTTTCCCTTTGATTGTTCTTTCTTTTTCCTACAGCTGCTGCTGCACCCCTCCCCCGCCCCACCCTCCTCCCCCGTTTCGCGGCCTTTGATTAGTAGATGATCAACTTTGCTATACTTTGGTTAATTCATTGTTACCTCCGCCAAGGGAGGAGTGACATAGCTTATGTTTTGAATTTTCCATAACTACCTCAATACCCATCCTCGAATAATGATTGATTGACTATGAAGTATCCATCACGCTTTCCAAGATACATTGCCACATAAATTAATCTCATTCTGTACCATCCAGTTATAATTCCGGTTTCCAGCTTAATGATTAATTACCACACAATAATGTTTGTAGTGCACATGGGTAGTCTAGGCGGTGTACAGCATAGCAACATGCTGCTCGCACGACTGATGACGTTGAGTTGGGCGGGTTTGGGGGTTTTTTGGGTTTTTTTTTTTATGAAAGTGCGTTTCCTAGGTAACCGTTGGCTGCCATTGTCTCGCAGCATCTAAAACTTCTCACGCAAATCTTGGGCGCTCAAAGGAGGCCCTCAAGACAACTAGAAGTGCTTATCAAATACGCTTAGTCTTTTCTCTTTTGCAGGAATGTTATGAAGAGTTTCATCGCAAAACGACTTAACTCTATATTTTTGTTAATTTTAGATGTTTGCCATTAAAGTGTTCTATGTGATCATGGACTTACTTTAAAATGTTGACAAATTGCGCTTCACACGTCTTGTGACCAAACTCTTCGCTTCGCGCCCAATAAGTACGTGTGGAACAGACAACAGTTTGATTTGTTTAATGTATTCTTACACCTTGTTTTACCCCTTTTTGTTGTGCGGAAAATAGACGGTTATTGAATGGATCGGAATGGAATGGAATTGAATTGAATTGAACTGAACTGATTTGATTTGAGTTGAATTGAACTGAATTGAAATATTGAACTGAATTGAAATGAAATGAAATACACAGCAGACTTACAAACAAGAAACGCTGGGGTGATTTAGAGTTTGTTTCAACGATGACTTACTTTTAGATCAGGTCTGTTTATACAACTACTGTTAGTTACAAAATCTTGCAAACAACCCCGAAATATATACTGATTTGTTATTATTAATTTTCATTATACAAAGCGGTATCGGTTTTTTTTTCACACGTTTCTAATTAACTGTCTGCCTGCACATTAATAACGAGATGAATTGCAGTGTTTCAGTCTTGTTGAATTATCCGTGCCTCAAGGGAGTATATTTGCCTCAAGTTTTCACAAGAATAAAAGTAGCTGGCCGTATCTTCCGTTTGAAGTTATATACTACTTGTTGTTCATTTACTTTGACGTACATTCGCGTATCATACGAGAGACGAAATGAGAAGGAAAACTTAGTGGATATTTACATTTGATCAAAGTTTAAAACAGAAGTGAGGAGCAACATCAAATTCAGACCGAAAAAAAAGGGCATTAAGGGAAAAGAGAAGATTAAAGCTTACTAGTGGCAGTTAAGAGAGGGTAAAGCAGAAGTGAAAAGGGCCGAGATAATGTGCAATGTGTGAGGAGCGGTGTAAAAAGATATACAATGTACTTTGAATTCAAACAATAATGGTATTTGCGATGGTATCTTTAACTCATTCTGTACAAGTTTACTGATTCAAATGAGAGATATATTGTTTGTTTATTTGCCGGTTTTTTCTTTATATTATAGCTCACAAGCATGATGGGATGGGGTTTAGTTATGGGTGTCAAATATTTGTATTTTCTATACATCATCATACAACAGGGCAGATTATGAATTTGCAATGGAGGTGGACGATGAAAAAAAAAGGAAAAAATCAAAACAAAATGCATAATGGATGAGCTAGAAGTTCTGTCATGTCGAAATTAAATCAAGCTGTCGCTTGAATCATTCTGTCCTCTCGAACTTTGTTGGTATATTGCATTAACACTTTTTACTGCTGGGACAGATTGTATACTCGAGCAATATGAGAAGAATCTTGAAATGAAATTGAATTGCACGGTAGTTGGAGACGAGTGTATTTTGTTTTCCCGCCTAAATTTTCCCTGCTGACTGCATCTCAGGCAGAGGAGGTGCCACGCGCCTTGTACCTCCTCGCTCAGACCGGGTGGAAGCTTGAACACTGACGGGAAACAAAACTCTGTTACTGTTGGCAACATTGTTGTTACTGTTGGCGAGCACTGCTAGTGGCTGCTAGTTGGTTAATAACATTTACCGATAGATTTACCAATACCAATAGAGGGCAATCAAAGAACGATCAGGGAAGACTGTGCGTTTGTTTCTGCAGTCATCAATAGTGAGCTGCTTTGAATTAAAGACGCGCTGGGTTTTCTAGGAAAGAAACAAATTATCGAAGAAGAACACTTGAATATGGAATTCATCCTTCAAATAAATCCTGGTCATGACACTGCCCTGTCATCAGGTGTGAACAGAGTTGCAGACGATTTCGTCTTTGAGGACTATACTCAGCGAATAGCAATGTCCGTTGTTTTTTGTCTAGTTACCATCGTTGGGTTAGTTGGGAATGGCCTGGTCATCCTTTCTGTCTTCTTGTCCAGGAAGCTGCGATCTCCGACAAATTGTTTCGTGGTCAACCTTGCTTTCGCCGACCTGTTTACGTGTACGGTCATCCCGTTTCTCGTGGTCGCGCTGCTTGCCAAAGATGGCTGGCCGCTGGAGGAGTGGGTATGTGCAGTTACTGGCGCCGTCGTCACGATCTGCCCGGGCACTGGGGCGATTACTCTGGTCCCCATCGCACATAGCAGATGGTACCTCATATCGCAGTCTCCCACAAAGTTTCGGAGTCTCTACACGACGCGGACCATAGCTTTAATAGTTGTCTTCTCCTGGCTCTATACATCCGTTCTTGTCTTTGTCCCTCATTTTGCCGGTTTCGCCAAGTTAGGATATTCAGAGAAATATAAAACTTGTGTCCAGGATACCAGCTGGTCTAACTCTGACTACTACAGTCTTCTCGCTGCTGTTGCGGTGATTGTTCCTGTCTTCGCGGCTTTGCTCATAATCTATTTGAGAATATTCATTTACGTTAGGCGTCACAACAAAATGATCAAGAGGTCGTTGTCGAGGGAACCATTGAGGTCAGCCAGCCCTAGCGAACGAGCAGAGCGCACCGATGACAATCTTAATCAGAATGCGGGTGACAATGGTTCATCGAACCAGATGGCCACTGGTGTACCCAATGCTTGCGAAGAGGCCGGACAACCCGGTCCGACGTCATCGAGTGCCGAACTGCAGTGCGAGTGTCACGTCAATCCCTCATATGCCCAGTCTGGTGACGAAGGAATACCTCCGGATGAGAATGACACACCTGCACCAAGAAATCAGGTCTGCTCCTTACACCCCTCTCCAGATGGGGAAGAAACAGTCACTGCCCTCGGGTCTCCAAAAAGGGCAGCCGTGGACGAACAAGGAGCCGATCATGCCGACGTGGTCGTCAGGCTCCCACCATCGAAGATGCCGCGTCCGAGGCTAGAGCGAGCAAGTGACATCAAACCGAAACATCCCAAGGTTTGCTCTCACCAAGTTGACGTCACAAAGCGTCTTGCCATGGTGGTCGTTGCGTACTTCGTTTGCCTTCTCCCATTCGGTGTTTGCTGTTTGGTGTCATTCAGCGATCCAGCCGTACCGTGGGCATCCATGCTCATTATTTCTAACAGTTGCATCAACCCTTTTATATACGCTACCACTATGCCCACGTTCAGACAAGTGATGGCCTCCATAGTTCGCTGCCGATACGCCGATGTGCCGCAACCAGTGGGTTTTCTTCGGAAGTGTCATAGATCATGAACTAAAGGAGAATGAAACCCAATACATGAATTGAGGGAATTAAGCAGTATTAGTAGAACACATCATACAGCGAAGTTTGAGGAAAATCGAACAATTCGTTCAAAAGTTATAATTTTTTTAAGTTTCGCTGTAGCCATCGCTGCCTTCGCTAGATGAGAAGGCGACAACACTTTGTGACGTCAAGTATGTAAATCGATGTTAGGAGATATATAAAGAAAATTCATCATATGATTATTTTCACTTTTCTGTCATTATTAAAGTGCACCTGACTCACCTCTTTCAGAAAGCAGAATAGTGTTATAGAACTATGTCAGTAACAAACCGAGGGAATGTGTCCTTTTCTTTAAAAAGATGGAATTGTGTGGAAATCTGTTTGTGTTTTCTAAATGTCATTGTAGCTACATATTTGGCCTCACGAACTGTAGTAGTCTTCTAATTCAGCCATGTCGGCACTGAAACTTTCAAAATGTTATCTTTTTTCCCTCAACGGCTTCAATTGCTTTTCAAATTGCTTCAAAAATTTTGAGCGAATTGCCCGATATTCCTCAAACTTCCAGAAGTTTTGTTCTACTAATATTGCTGCATTCACTCAATCCATATGTAGAATTGGGTTTTATTCCCCTTTAAGGTTTTAGATTGTCAAAAAAAAAAAAAAAAAAAAAAAACCAATGAAAAGAACAGTATAAGATAAAAGACGCACACACATTATAGTTCCAGGGAGATCGAAATTTTTCCCCACACCCCTGGTATAAGGATCAAACTTTTTTTTTCTTTGTGAAGGCATCGGCACATTCAGATTTCTGAATTGTTTCAGAGGGCAAAGCTGTTGTTCGATATTGATTAAGTCAAGTTGGTAAATAACAATGAATACAAATATTCCATTGCCTGCATGCGGTGATCTGATCTCATCAAATACGATGACTACTTAGAAGTGGAGACTAAATCTAAACAAAGAAAAGTGTTATTTGTTGTGGCATCCGTAACTTTTTGCCAAAGCTGTGTTAAGAATGATAGATTTCTTTTCGTTTACATTCAATGAAATGGACAGTTCTATCCATAATGCTGTATTTGTGAAAAATAGTTCATTCTTCCTGTGTTTATAGTAGGCCTACATTGCAATAGCAAATTTCCCCGAAAAGAACTCTTTGTATTAACGTTACAACTCGCCGTGTATATGCTGTCCAACTGCATGTCTGTTGATTGGTTGTTCTCGATCGCTGAAAACAATTCTCAAATGAGTTTTGTATTCAAGAATGACTCGTCGCTATAAATAGATCCTTGAGCAATGTTCAAGCTTTGTCATGAAGCAATTTGAAAAACCTGACAATACATGTATGTCAGTCTGCTAATAAAAACCACGCATTGCATTTATATTGTTGTTGATGTACTTATTGTTGATATTGTTTTTGTCGTTATTCTTCTCTCTCTCTCTCAAACAAACAAATAAGCGAAACCAACAAACAAACAACCTCCCAAAACTAATAACGAAAATTACACTAAATCGTGACCGAAATAGATTGGGACAATACCAAGTCGCGATCGTTTTATTATAAATTAGAAGTCATACAAAAGTGAATTAACAAAAAATAAACCGATGCACTGTGCAATCACTGCAGAGTATTGGAATCAATTATCATACAAAACAAAGTACTTGTATCACACAGTTATAAATCGCAAAGCGAATCCATATATGTACGTAAAAATAGCTGAATGGCATAATGTATTGCTTTCACCTAAAGAGTTCATAGAAAGACGGCAAAAACGTAAATTACAGCACTGCGTTATCAGAAAAACACCATCCATCGCCGAGGATACAAGACGAATAACGTATGCATCACGATATACGATATGTACGAACCTTCGGAATAACGATCCTTATTTCATTTTCTGATCAACGAACCTTTTGAATAAAGAACCTTACTTCATTTTCGAGTTAAAGAACCTTGGGAATGACGACGCCCCCCCCCCTTTTTTTTTTTCATTTTCGGATAAACGAACCTTCGGAATATTGAACCTTTGAAATAATACCACAAAATGTTAGGATCATCGAACAATAAATTTTTAACTTTCGGATTAAGAAACATCCAGTTATAGGGAATTGTGTGTTTTGGAATAACGAACTTTCTGAATAACGAATTTTATTTAATTTTCTGATTACCGAACCCTCACCATTATCTTGGGGCAGCAACTAGAAAGACCTATCACCATAAAATTCACTCATAAGTCTATAAAATTAGAGAGAAGAGATTAATGTTAATCCATGACTGTGCAGGGACAGATGAGTAATTAATTCGTTGATGATATACTGTAAACCTATACATCGTTTTGTAGGACTTACTTTATGAATAGAAAGAAGAATCCTAAAAGATAAAATGTTGAGATGTGCGTGGTTACTGCAAATTTTTACTCTTGGAGTAATTTTCAATTTGTATACACGTTAGATAATCATTATTGCCAAATTGAAAGAAAAGGGTTCTCCAATGTCACTCATGCAGGCGGTTTTTCTGAAAGTGAATACAAGCGTTCGAGTTGTCTGTGAAAAAAACCCCCCGTTACTATACTCCTTATTCTCTCTCTCTCTTTCCTTTCTTTATGTTTTTCTCTCTCACTCTCTCTCTCTCTCTTCCTATCTATCTATCCATCTACCTCTCTTTGATTACCGATGGAAACTAGTATAAAAACTCAACAACAATCACCCTCAAGCATCTTGCGTTCTTAATCTACAACTTCTATTGTTATACCGTCTTCATCATTTTCTCCTTCAAAGCTCCCAACCAGGTTATCCTGAAATTTGACGTCTTCTACAACCACGCCCGTCCGCTTGTTCATCTTCTTCAGCTTGATGCCTCCTCTCCTTCCACCACACGACGCGTCATCGTTTCGCGGCGAGTTGCTCATCCCGCCGACTGAGATCTTTGCGTCGACGAGGTGATTTCTGTTGCCATGGTTGCCGCTTCTTCGCCCTGTGACGATGAGGACGCTGTCCTCGTCGATGTTTCCCGTTATCGTTCTGGTGTCGGCGTCCTTTGGGAGAGTGTAGACGCGCTGGAATTCTCTCTCGAAACAGTTCTCGTTGCAGCCGCACACATGGCGACCCGTGACCGTCATCCTGTTGCCATTGGTAACGATTGTGATGTCTTCCGGATTGTAACCATTGACCTGAAGGCTTGCTAGTTCTGTCTTTGGCGTGTATTCACTCGTCCTCTCGTGGTCGCGAAATGCCCTCTGTAATCATGATACAAAGGGAAAATTAAACAATATTTTGATATCATATGCCGGTCAAATCATTAACTAGATTGTCCGTAAGCACCTTTTCTGAATAATGTTAACAATACAGAGTTGTTTTCATACAGCTATAACATCTTTAAAAGATTGGCTATCATATGTTATTGCATTGTTTGCTGGTAAATGTAAAGCATAATAATCAGATTGGCCTCGGTTAACATAATATAGCTCATTTTATATCCATGTATAATTATACACATAGCAATGCCTAATTTACTTGCAATGATGCAGATCCAGTATAACACTTATCTGTTGATATCATACGAACCCATTATCGTCTGATATTCTGACAAACTTCTTGCAGGTACGCTATCGAGACTATAGTGAAATCCTCTATATATGACTGGAACTGGGCTTGGGGGTGACAAAGTTTATGACAACCTGATAGCACAAAATATATTCTGTGATGACCATACCTGATCCTGTCTGGTTTGACGTCTCCTCCTATCCTCGTGCTCCCACTGTTGACGCTCCATCTCTTCTCGCTCCCTTGCTCGTCTCATCAGCTCCCTCTCTTCCTCCTGATGCCTCCTCCTGGCCTCCCGCTCCTCTCGCTCCCTCCGTTCCCTCTCTACAATTCTCTTCTGCTTCTCAGCCTGCTCCTCCATCTGAAGTCTCCTCCTCGTCTCCAACAAGGCCTCCTCCCTCCGGACAACTTTCTCTTCCTCTTGCAATCGTCGCCTCTCTTCTTGTTCCTGGATCTCCTTCCTCCGCCGCTCGATTTCTTCCCGCTCCCGCTGGATCTGTCTCTGTCTCTCGAGCCGTTCCTCCTCGGTCTCCCGCCTCGCGCGGTTCCGCATCTCGATCTTCCGCTGCTCCAGGGCTGATCGTTCCTGCTTCAGTTTCGTCTCCTTCTCATCCAGCTGCTTCTCCTCTGCCATGAGCTGTGACGTAATCAGAATGACAACCAATGATATCATAGCTGTCTCATTCAGTTTAACCAATAAAGTCTGCAGTACTGCTTGTTGGATATTGAATTGACTGTTCTCGCCCAAGCACTGTTCTTTGAACATACTGGAGTAGAAGTACAGACGATACGATTTTGTTTTGGAAATTCTGCATAATGGATGACATAGGATTTGCAGTTTAGACTACACTTACATATTAAATAGTTCCATTGTAACATATTGATTAAAAAGGTCAACCTTCTGTTCACATTCTTAAGTAATGGCTGTATATTTAGCAATTGATGTTTATTGATTGTCACTTCTATCAATTTACAGGGAATAAAACACTGGAAGAACTAAATATTGTCAGCAAATATTACAGTCAATGAAGACATAATCTTTACTAATATCATCGACATCAGAATCAGGAACATTTTTTTTTTTCAAACCTATGAAAATAACCCACCATTATTGATGATATCATAGTGGTTCATCATGGTATAGCCATAAGTTATAGTATGCGTCTTACATAATAAAGACGTGAATACGTTCTCTTACCTTCCGATGTTCTTCCTCTGCTACATTCAGAGATGGTGACTGATGCTGAGAGCATCGTCTCTCATGATGCCTTGGTAGAAACTCGAGGAGATCGTTGCTAAGAAACGGCCGTTGCCATGGAAAATACGAGAATAAGTCGTCGAACGGGTCGTGCTGCCAAAAATCGTCCATGAGTGAACTGAGCTCAGTTACACCGGCAGGAGGCGCTAGACGAACAGACCTGAATCGTCATGGATAGCAATGAGTGGAAACACGAATAAATATTATCGAAGAGACTGCTATGAAATAGATGAGGATATTTTGGTTCAGGGAACAAGTACCGTCTATCATAAGCGTTGCAAGATACAGACCTAGGGTAGGGGTGTCATGGTAGGAATTTAGAATGCTAACATGTCTGGAGAATCTATTACAAAGAAAAGTTAGGGTGATACAGGTATGTTCGGAGATGGGCTAGCTGTAACTTGCTAACTAGTATAGATAAATAGGTAGACAAATAGGTGTCATGGATAGATAGAAAGGTGGATAGATAGACAGATAGATGGCTTATATATATATATATATATATATATATATATATATATATAATATGTATGTATACACGTAGATATTAATGAGTGATAGGTAGATAGATAAAAAGATTGGATAATATATTATATAGATGGACTGACAGAAAGAGAGAGAGAGAGGGAGAGAGGGAGAGGGAGAGAGAGAAATAGGGGATGAGCAAAAAAGACACACACACACACACGTATACACAAATACTTAGGATTATATTCTGTGAAAAAAATGGGAGGGTCCCACCCAAGTAGGCATATTATAAACTCAATATATAATTATAAGGAGATACAACTGAATTTAAATAATTTCTGTAACATTATCATTACTAAAAGTAAGAGGAGCAAACTTTCTTAATGTAATGTTGCCTTAAAAAAGAAGAAAATCACTGAGCTTACCGCATGGGACCTGGATGGAGATTTATCCTCAAAGCATCGCTGCCACCTATCATCAGGATACAACCGACAAGGACGGCTGCAATCCTCAGACCATTTCCTCCTTTCCTCAATCTCATCCTGATCGACGTTTTTAGTATTCAGCGGAAGGGAACTATGAATGCGTCTACCGTAGAGGGGCGGGCCAGCGATATGACAGTCCAATGCAATTTTCTGAAGGAGTGAATCAATTTTAAGAATACTACCCTGACTCGAGTCCGATTAACACAAATTCACAGAGTTATAAAGTTTTGTAGCGCGAAACCAGGTTTTCCTTTGCCTTGGTAGAAAATATATTGCTCTGTAGAGGATGGTGTATTTTCCCCTGGATATAGTGCGGGAGAGATGAGAAACAGTTATGATGAGTTAATCTGATGTCTTTTCCAAAAGGGAAGCACGTATGAATTCAATGTGTATGTAGAGCAGAATTTATATTCTCTGGCCATTCTTTTGACACGTCAGCTAACTTTAAACCGGTTTGTTTTCTTTCTCACTCCCTTCGTTTTCGTACACGTCATCCCTAAATTCCTGTCATATCTGCTCTCTGTGATGATGTGTACTTTCGAGTTGAGTTTAAGACCATGATGCAAGTTTTCTTATTGTTTTGGGTAAGTTATGACGTAAGGCTCCTCGGAACACTTTACCCAATACTGTACTTCGTAAGGGAGTGATGCAATCCATGATGACGGGACATCACCTCATGACGTCATCCACTTCATTGACAGACTAGACGTTGACCTACATGCAACCACGAGAGGGCGGACTATGTGAAGGCAGCGGTTGAGTTGCTGTAGATAAGGCAGGAATGCTCATTCATGAGCTAATGAGACGCACAAACTCTTCCTTTTGTCAGCTCCTGAGGATTCTCAGAAGCCAGGACAGGGCAGCTTCTCATTCAGTGGCTGACGTACGTGTGATCAACCAAATTTCTTCATTCCTGTTCGTTTCACATACTGAATCGTCGTAGCATTGTCCCACGTGTGTATTTTCGTGTTAGTTTATTGGCTACTAGGGACTACTGCGTAGATTTGTACTAGAGTTACCTACCAGCATTGTTGTAGCAAGCAGTGCAGTGTGGGGAGAAGTGTCGTGGAATATTATCAATGCACAATCCTTTTCAGCGAAAGGATACTAAGTACTGTCTACTGTCCCGTTAATGCCACAAAAACGCACCAGACTAGATCTATAATTTATAAACAGTTTCTCAGTAACATTTGCATTGTGATTGTGTAGGCTACACTAAATTTCAGAGTAAGGTCTAAAGTTTACCCCACCATGTCCATGCCCAGCCCACCAACAAAATATAATTAGCCACTGTTTAAAATAAATTAATTGGGTAGAAGTCTAAATTAAATGTACTGTGATGATTATCAACTGTGAAACACAGCCTGAACATTTGCTATTGGCACTCCCCACACTCGGGCACAGTAAACTGTGTACAAGGAGCCCGGGTTATGTGATGATTTGTACTGGGTTATGTGTACTGGGTTACGGGCCCGGGTTATGTGATGATACGATTGATTCATTGATATGATAGGGTCTAATACAGTGTACAAGTGACCTTAGTTGTATGTAGACCTGTGACAGGTCTACAACTAGAGCAAGTTGGGTCGTTGTGATGTGGGGGACTGAGCGACCTGTACCTGGAGGCTGTGTGTGATATGATTGATAATGAGTGTGACTGGCTGAGATGCCAAGTTCAAAAATTTTTATGAGTGAGACTTGCGTTACATGTGACTGGGCTTCTTGGCACGCACACATGCAAGCGAGCGAGGGAGTGAAGCGACCGAGCGGGGGAGGGTGTGGGAGGGGGTATTCCCCCCTCCTGGGGTAGGGAGCTTTTTCCATTTTTAGCTCTGAATGGTGCGATCTGGTGCATACTTGAGTGACTATTTTTTACTTATTTTGAAAGACGAAAGGGAAATATACCTTCAATTGCAACGATCACTTCAATCCTTTGAGCTATATCCCGATGCGTGAGAAAAATGGGTACCATGCGTGATATCATGAGACGGACCCTAAATTCGTGAGTCTCATGCAGAATGTGTGAGACTTGGTAGCTCTGGACTGGAGATGCATTCAGGCAGTAGATTTTATGTGTACAACTGTGTTTGTAGCGTAGTGATAAAGAGGAAGTTACCCAGCAATTAAAAGCAAATTACCACAAGAACCACAACTCTTTGCAGATTAATGATGTTCATATTTTCTCATAGGATCCACACATTGCAATGCGTTTTAAACTATAATTTGCATGGCATTATCCTTGTAACTATGCAATGTTCATCTTTGTCGATCATATCTTCGTCTTCTTTTCCTCCCTCTGTTTATGTTGGAGATTGAAAAGGGTGGGTCGCAGATAGGTGTTAAGTCAGGATTGGGCACCTTCTTATTAGATAGTTGGTATATCAGGCGGCAGAGTTGGATAGATTGATGCTCAGTCGATAAATATGGAGTTTAAAGATAAAATGGAGGGAACACGCATAAGAATATTGTCATTAACGGACCAAGGGAGGTTAGGGTCATATGGTTAAAGTATGGCATATTAAAGCAAACTGAAATGCAGTGTGGGTGCAATAGTCATTGGAAGGAGAGGGATGTTCCAGTAGGCACTTTCTGTTCTGTTTGATAAATTCTTGGTGATTCCAGTGGTGTAGCTGCAGGTACCTGTAGGCTGTAGTAACAAAATGTACTATTGTCTCATCTCTCTCTTTGCATAGGAGGCATGTGTGGTCCACATCCTTCTCTATCTTGTGGAGTCTTGTTTGTAGCAGGTATGTGGATGTTAAGAGTTGAGCTCTTGCTGTCAGCGCCTGGCGGATGATATGGGATGGAGCGTTTGAGGGGTAGCATATCCTCGGGTTGTTGTGAGTCCAGTATATCGAGAATGCAAGCGAGGGCTGGAGATTGATCTCTTCTGTGAGGTCCTTTTGTGTTGCTGTTTTGATTGTATTTTGAGGCATTTCCATTGGGGGTATGGCATGAAACGGGTAATGAGATTGTTGGGCTTAGGCAGGTTGTATTTCATTAGAGTGAGCTTCAGAGCGGAGATGAATGGGGTGTTGGAGCTTACTGCATTGAGAAAGGTACGTCGCTCAAACCTTGTGTGATCTAGGTGGAGGGTTTGGCCAGGCAGTAGGAGTTTTTCATGATCGAGTCGTCGTTATATTTGGTTTAAGCCAGTGGGGATATAGGTACTTCCGTCTGCAGCTGAAAGGGGTAGGCCGATTATCCGCTTGAAAAGATGTGTTTGCGCCTGGTCAAGTTTGGCAATCATGCTTATTGTTAGATGGTATTATATGGTCACCCCATAAAGCATGTGAGGGAGACAGAAAGTATTCTATAAGTGTGCAGATAGTGTGAGGATAAGGCTTAGAGTATGGGCTCCAACCCCAGAGAGGGCATAGAAGGTTTTGAGCCTTTTGCGATGATAGTGTCTGTTGGGTCGAGCCGGGTCCCAGATTTCATAATCCTAAGATGCTCATCTCATCCATAGGAGGTCTTTTGTTCGATGATGGAGCCATTCATTGTCCATTACATTTGACTGTCGGATCTTTTCCCATTTATTACCACTATCATACTCTTTGAGGGGTTAATCTTATAGTGCCATTTGTTGGCATACATCTGTGTCACATTTAGCATCTCCTGAAGTTCTCTGGGAGTAGAGCTCAGAAATGCTAAGTCATCTGCCAGAATGACTCCTCCTGAATATCTGTTCAGTTTGAGTGCACACCAGCCTGAATAAGTGAATTCTGGTGATACCATTTTAGATTTGGGGAATAATCAAAATTATAGCACCACTGTGTTATGATCTCACATACATTGGAGCAAATGTTTGAGTGAATTTGTTTAGAAAACTTTTCCCGAGCATCCAAAGATGATTCATTTTTCTGTATAAGATCATTTCTTCTTTATAAAATCTCACTTTACAAAACTCTCAATCAGATACTCGCCCTTGTTTTGAAGGAATCATAAGTTAAGGTAAGTTTGGTGCTGCATATATTCAGAGTTTTTTCCTCTTTCTCCTATTGGTTTTGCAGGCTACAGTATCTGAGGCATAATGAAAGTGACAAATACGAACGGCACGGAGTCACAGCAGCAATCCTTTGAGAAGCCAAGCATTAATTATGAGGCCAAAATAAAAGTGCGGCGAATACCCAGCCAAAATGTTGTTCATCGATTGCGCCTTCGGGAAATCTACCGCCCCAAGAGACTTTCACACTTCACACTCACAAGGTCTTTTCACCAGAACATCTTTCCCAATTTCACAATTGTCAATGTGGAGAAACCACCATGCTTTTTGCGCAAGTTTTCCCCTGATGGACGCTATTTCATTGCGTTCTCCTCTGATCAAACATCGCTAGAGATTTACCGATTTGAAGGTCCCGCAGCTGCCGGAGATTTACTGCAAACGCTGAAACCAAAGCAACCTGATGTGGTAGATGATGAGGCCCAGAGCATCCGTGGACATCTCTTTGAGCGATTCTTTGTGTTGCTACACACAGTAAACATTGCACCAAACGGTGAGCACTTGAATCGTGAATGCAGTCTGTTTACAGATGATGGGCGCTATGTCATCGTTGGATCTGCTGCTTACGTTCCAGATGAGCCCTATCCTCATTTCTATGATATGTACCGTAACAATGAGTCTGTCTCTCCAACTCATCGCTCCCCACTTGAAGACTACTCTCTACACCTGATTGATCTGCAACTTGGTGTTTTATGTGACACCAGGGCCTTTAAATGTGACAAGATCTTCTTGTCACACAATCAAGGACTGTACCTGTACAAGAACATTCTCGCAGTTCTCTCTGTCCAGCAGCAGACTATTCACATCTTTCAGGTCACATCTGATGGACATTTTCTGGACGTGCGGACAATCGGGCGATTCTGCCACGAGGACGATGCCCTGGCTGTGTCAATTCTTCGACACGAGGCTCCAGCAGCTTCCTCGTCAAACGAGAGACCCTTCCGCGATGAGTGCATCAATTCCCTGAAGCATAGATTACTGGTTTATTTGTGGAAGCGTGCACATAGAGAGGGAACACCCAGTGCCATGAGGCACTTCTACCAACACTTTGACTTCTTCAGGTGGCTCCGTATGTGGAAGATGCAACTGCTTGATGAGGTGCACCTCTTAATCAAGTATGCAAGTGAGGATGTGGTGACGCTACGCATGACTGACCCCACCTCCCAGCCCTCTTTCTTTGTGGTGTACAACATGGTCACCACCGAAGTTGTCGCCGTCTTTGAGAATACGTCGGAGGAGTTGCTGGAGCTGTTGGAGAACTTCTGTGACCTGTTTCGCAATGCGACGCTTCATGCCCACACCCAGCTAACGTGTTCCGCTTCTAGCAACGTGTATGCCAGACAGATTCAGCGCCGCTTCAAGCATACAATCATCAATGCAAAGTATGGAGGTCACATGGAAGCAGTCAAGAGACTCTTGGCTCAGTTGCCAATTAGTTCCCAGTCCTACAGCAGCAGTCCTTACTTAGACCTGTCCCTCTTCAGCTATGATGATAAATGGGTCTCAGTCATGGAGAGACCAAAGGCTTGTGGAGACTATCCCATCAGGTAAATTAGCCGAAATATAAATGTAAAACATTGGTTTTATCACTACAGACTGTTCATGGTATGTTGAATAATTATGAAGTATATTATATGTGTGTACCAACATTTCTATTTCAGCTCTCAATTTACATAGCTCAGTTTTTCAGAAAGAATCGTTTGTATTTGAAGATACTGAGTGTTGGCATTTTTCCTTGATACTGGTGCTTTGTTGAAAGGGAGTTGCTTTCAGCCCTCAGGCTCTATATTCTTATGTAAGAGTGGATGATTTTCTTAAATCACCTCGGAGCTACCTATGTTTTAACATGTTAAATAATTACAACCTTGAAAGAGTGATACTACCTCAAAATGTATCCTGAAATGTTGCTCTAACTTGCCACTGTTCGGAGATTTACAGTTATACAGAGGTATAACTTCTCAGCTCTGGTCCATATAAACAGATGGTGTGTTGAACGTGAACAATTGAAGCTATGCTAAGGAATTAATTATTTATATGCCAGCATTTTCTTTGGCCATCTTTCCAAGGTTTTATGCCCGTGACTCTGGTATCCTCAAGTGCAAGATTCACGCTGGCTTGGTTGGTCGTCCCTCTCCCCCCTCTGCGCGGCGTCTGGTGGCCTTCACCTTTCACCCCTACGAGCCCTTTGCTATCTCGGTCCAGCGCACCAACACAGAGTATGTGGTCAACTTTCACGTCCGGCACCAACAGGCAGACTGACACGATTTCAGCAGAATCAAAATGATTTCACTTTGCACTAGTCAGCTGTATGGAGAAGGATACGACATGACCATATTTCTTTAGAGACACATTTATTCTACTTCTATAATAAAGGTGGAGTGATCAAGAGACAGCACATTTTCTTTTTTTTTCTTTTTTTTTGGCCTCTTCTTCAGTGGCTGAGATGATTGTTCCCTGAGACAGTCATGGCAGTATTACCAAAAGTTTGTCACTTTCTTGCCCATAATTATGATTTTATAAGTATCACTTTAGCATTGTTAGCATGCTGAGAAGGAACAGAACATGGTCAGTATCATTCTTTCATTCATCCTCCCAACCACATCTCATATTTTTATTTGTTGTTCTGTTTTATTGTTTTTTCTCTCAACACACCATGCCCCATTTCTTTAACTAACAAGAGATGGTGTTGTCATTTTTCCTCAAAACACCCATAACAAACCTTTCTTAAAAAAAAAAAAAGATGTGCAATTGGGAAGTAATTGAAGTGTATAAATTATGCACTCCTTTTCTTTGTCCATGATGTGCCAAATCTAGACATATGGGCCCGAATTCACGAAGGTGGTACAATTGAAACCATGGTTTAAACCATGGACAACTTGTATGGAGCGCCAAGTGTCGCATGGCCTATTTTGTTACAAAATGATTGATTTTGTAATTAAATAGGCCATGCTACACTTGGTGCTCCATACAAATTATCCATGGTTTAAACCATTGTTTCAATTGTACCACCTTCATGAATTTGGGCCTTTGGGTGGTGGTTGGGGGGGGGGGGGGGAGTGATGTCTGTCTATCATGATAGGGACATCATTATAAATCACAAGCCAGAGACTTTCTCACTGAGATTTATAATCACTACCTGTAATAGTGATATTACTGCATGGCAGTTTGCTTTGTCCATTGGTAAGATGTTTGCCATTTGGGCAGGCTTTCACACGAGTAGCTCTCTGGACCACTATCTAAGAATGCTCTTGTGTTCAGATGTAAACAGGGTGCCAGTTGTGTTAGGTAAGGGTAAACTTTGGATAGTGACTGAGTTTTGTCAGATGATTAAAAGTGTCTTTACCATTGATAATTGTTCCAAAATCACAGTTTGTCAATAATACTTAAGCAGCACACAATGTCATATCACTGTGTCATTCTGTTGATGCCTTTGTACACAAGCCCTTCAATAGAGGAGTTGTTTGGGCTCAGTGGAAATTAAGAGTATGACATGAGACATTCCCTTGGTTGCCTGCTTCTAAGCATTCAATGATTCCTGAGTGGTCACGTAAAATAACTTTCAAATCAAATCAATAGCAAACTTAAAGGAACATTCCAGACAATTTATATGATATATATTATGTGGTAAATTAATTGATACTAGTTCCATATATGGGTTTGTTGTGGTCCTTGATCAGACAAGCCAATACTATGAAAAACTCAATACATTAGATGACACTGAACAAGGATGATGAAATAGGAAGACTCACATATTGTAGTAATGTAGTAGTGTAATTCCATTACAATACCAATTGCTGAACAAGTTCACCTATGTAGAATTTATGCAAGCTTTCTTCTTTTATTCTGCTTCCATGGGCGTCCAATCATGCATTCTTATGTGAAGCTGCTATGTCACCATCCCTGTTCACTGTGACTTGATATGAATTTAAAAAAAAAAAAGTCTTATTCTGTATCTCAATCACTGTAACTTCTGTACCTTTGTACCCAGTATGACCAATTTATACATTGCAGATGTTCAAATGCAAAATGTGAAAATTATCCAGAGGTCTCCTTTAATGAAGATTTGACAGTCTAGGCAAATTCTGTTTGCTCTATTCGGGTCATTCTCAAACAGTGTTTTCTTAGATATTTGATGTCCACCATTAGTAGCTCTCTATGTGGGTCTCAGTAACACAAATTATACTGTAGCATGCTTGATTTCAGTGGAAGGCCATAGCATGCAAACCAATGAAACTGTTATTGTGGTATGCATGTCCAGCACACCGATTTATGTCCAGATGTTGAAGGTACTAAGAGTTTAGGTCACACTGTAACCAGCCTTTTCATCCATAGCGCCCTCTGGTGCTGGGATTGTGTTGACATTGAGTTCAGTGTGTAATACACTTGTAAGTGATTGTTGTAAGGCAGCCACAAAATGTAATTCATTGTCTAACATTCTTCATTTTTCATTCAATTGAAACCAGAGGGACGAATGTAGGATGAATGTGGAGATCAAGGAGTAGAAAGGGAAATGTAGATTTCTATGCATCTATCCCTTTATTTTCTTTTAGTCAAAGTGAAATTACAAAATGAAATACAATGAATTCTGGATACATGATGTACCTGTGTCCCACTATCAGTCTAAACATACCAATAAGAAGTCCTGAAGATTGGATATTGATGCTTTCTATCCAACTGCCAATAAAAAAAAAATTAAAAAAAATGGACACTTCTTCTTCCCTGCCAAATCAAGGAAACCAAAATGTAGTGTAGAAGACTTTGTGACTCTACTGAAAACAAGATTTCAATTTTCTATTGTGTAGTGGGATTACTTTTCGACTAACCATCTGATTTTACTTGCTGTGGACATGCAGGATTTCACCTGGAGGGTATTAAATCAAAATGTACCCAAGATCTTGAGTATGAAGATTCTATTCATACCGTGCAGATCCGTGAAAGACCTCTTAGTTTGGTTGCAGGCGGTGGTAGTCTGGTGTAATGCTAACAACTTGTCACACAGTAGGCCTATAGATACTCAGTGGCAAATCCAGAGGGGGCGCACTGGGCGTGACCCCCTTTTATTAGTTTTTTAAACAAAAGAAATAAAAAGGAAAAAAATGGAGGGAGGCATGGCCCCCCTTTAATTTTGTAAGGGCGCCTCCCCTTTACAGAATTCCTGGATCCTGATTCCTGAACATCCTCAGTTGAGATCAGTACATGCACATTTGATGTTAAAGTGCACAAATTTGTATTTTCTATGTTGTTTGTTTTGTTTTGTATTTATGTTTCTTGTTTGTATGTGATACAATTTTTAAACACTATAAAACAACAGTGGCACTTGTCATAGATCATTAGTTTATGAGAAGATACAAGCTATGATAATAAAAATATCGAACAACCAAAATGGATTGATGTGCCCTTTTATGCCATTGGTTTTCACATTCTCTTCTATACCAAAGCTGTAACAAGCTGTGCTGAAAATGAAATGTTCATTTTTGTTTTACCATCTCTTTATTCTAAATCCACGTACAAAGTTGTACTACATACATGTACATTTAAAAAACAACAGTCCAAACTATGGTAAAAATTTTCCTGATTGTTTCAGAATGTCCTTGAAAGAATGCATCATCAAGCATATGATCTGAAAATGATCTACAAGTGTAAAATATGGAAAGAAAGTGTGGTTTAATTATTCCTGGAGGGATTACGTGATTAAAGGTAGCTTACATTGTTTAAATGGATACAAGTTGGGAAAAAAAAAATCCCTATTCTGCCATTCTCCCAGCGGTAGAGGATAAAGGTCAAAGGTCATAATAGGTTGAAAAGGAGGCGAGGGTCCATTTTCATTTGACCAAGAAGATGAAGATGTATAACTCAGGGAACCCTGATTGACCCTCAGCTCCAGTGTCATTCTAAAGTGATGTCTTTGATGTTCTATAGGCACTGATGAACTTATTGCAATGCAATATGCTACTCTGAAGAAGACTCTCAGTCGCAAGCCTAATTATGACTCACTTGATCCCTGTGTTTCTACTTTCTGTGATTTGAAGGGAGCACTACAATCTTGGACTTGGTGATCACATGTCGGATCTAGGTACAACATGTGAAGGTCTACTCTCTAGGTAACCACATGCAAAAATTAGAAAAGCACTCTTAGAGTGCAGACCTCCACCAAGCAGCTCATTTCCACCCATTCTTACAGTGAATGCTGAAAATCGCCCAATTTCCCATGTAAAACCTTTTGTTTACGTCATCAGCTTCCAGCTTTGCAGCGCCTAGTCTAGGCTCGCCCAGCACAGCACGTGCTTTATTGCGTGTATGAAAACTTCGTATATTATGCGCAGCTTGACTCCTATAAGTTCATTGACCCTATGTGCAAAAAGATACAAAATCCTTCAGAAATCCCAGATCACTGCCAAAACTGAATTATCTCTTCCTTGTGTCACTACTTTGTATCAACTTTTCCTGCAAGCTTTGTTAAAGGGTGTGTACAGTTCGTTTCGAGGTGAGGATTTAGCTTTTAACGTTTTGCGAGATATTCAGAAACCACTCTATGACTCTAGTATGAGATGTCAAAGAGCATGCAATTCTAAGGGGTATCAAAAGTTTATTTGATGAAATCTTTCATATTTCATCAGAGGTTTCTCATTATCTCACTTAGGAATGTTCAAAACATGAATCCCCACCTCAACCAGTACTTTACAGTCCCTTTAAAATCCGTTTTCAACTTTTTTAGTTTCATTGTAAACAGACGAACCAACGCCGATAATCACTTTTTGTCCTCCTAAGTTCCTTGAAGAAATGTCAATATACTGTAGACACTAGTCAAAGACAGAAAATATGAGGAAACAGTGACCTTGCTTGTGCTTCTCGCGCTTCAATTCTCTAGTAACATCTAGACCAAACACTAGCTCTTTGATTTAGACCTAACACCTGCGCACGCACGCACGACGACGAGGCAAGGTCGGTGATGTTTACATCTACTCGTATTGCGTAGTGCGCTCATTCATCGCACGACGCATAATAAAAGTTGTAAATGGGTGGTAGACGGACCGGCCGTAACACGAGATCAAGTGTGAATGGGCGCTGTGCTATGCTATTCTCGAACACTGATTGGCCAGTTGAATTTTTTCTTTCAATCGCCGCGGTTCAGTGATCCTCCTGCAATTTCGCTGTAAGTACACTCAGTTATTCATGAATTCTTCCTCATCAGTTTTCTGAAATTATAAATTCTAAAAACTGAATGTTTAATCTTTTATGACGATTTCAAGCGTACCCAATTAGGTCGTACGTCACAAACATACCAAGCGTAGTATTGCTCGAACGTCACAAAACAACTCCATAATCTCACACCACAGAGCCGGGTGGTGTGTGTGTGTGTTGTGGTCAGTTAGTTGCCGGTAATATTTGTACACAGAGCTAGAAGCGCCTTCATGCCGTCCAGATATCGTGAGAAAATAAGGAAATACAGACATAAAAATATACGTCTAGAAGGTGGCAACGAAGATTTCAGACACGTGCAATTGGCAAATTCGAATAATTAATTGATATTGAAGCAGTCTGTGCAGTGGGAAGGAGGCAGCACAAGTAACAAGTAAGAAAAACATTTATTTTTCAGAGAATCTAACGTTACTGTCACTGTGTCAGACAGTAACGTTGAGCTCGAGTGGAGAGGAAGCAAAACAACACACATCGTGAATCCATTGACAGACGGGATCACTTTTCTCCTCTCATATAGCTTGTGCAGACTCCCTTGTATACCCTAGAATTCTACATTCTTTTTTCGCAACCCTGAAAATGAGAATCAGATTCCTTTCATACATAGGCTGGTATACTGTGCTTCATAGTATACCAGCCTGTATGGAAAGATGAGGCAGGCTATTCAGACTATTTCCCAAATTAATACTTCTAGAATTTGAAACTTTTTTTAAATGATGGATATGGAGGGGAAATGGATTCATCCGGACCCAAAAAATTTCTAGCCAGGGCCCCAGGCATTTTTAAATTCTCACTTGGTATGCTTGAGTGACCTGCACCTCGTCAAGTCAATGTTTGTGCATGTTTCAATCACACTGCGTCACTGAAATCATATGAAATCCCACTCACATAAGGAAAAATGCAGAAGATTCAAATGGAACCACAAGTTCAATGATTGATACCGGAAATTTGCAGCTATTGTTGTCACACATGAATGATGCAGAATAGATACGTGCGCTAATTTAAGGAAGGGGACCGCACCTTGCCACCCTGCTCTCCCACAGACAAAATGTACAAACAATAAGGATGATACTGATAACACATATTCCTTACATAAATGTAAAATTTTCAAAGAAAACTGTTTGGTTTTCACCTCGGCTCGGTTTGCTTGGTTGTGGTAACCCTGCAAAGTTCCAAGCGTACTGAACACAATCCCAAGCAGCGTAAATTTTTGTTCAGTACGCTTCAAGTTGTAGCAATTTTATGCAGGGTGACATAGTAGGGCCCCTGATGAGGTGTAGGTTCCTCACTATACATTAATATGCATATCCCATAGGGTGTATATTCTTGAGTGATATGGAATTGGTTTTTGATTTATTTAAAAAAAAAATTCTGAGCTATATTCCAATATGATTTCATACATGTACATGATGTTGTGAGATATTCTTCTTCAAATGACTTCAACCATGCAAAATTTTGTGACATTTGCAAAAGAACGTACATGTAATACCCTGGCCAGGTTTAGATACTCGGTAGTTACCGGTAGTATTCATAAGTAGTACAACAGCGACAGTGCAGTGTCAGGTACAAAACAGTCATTTTTCATCTTTAAACTTTGTCCCTATGATACACTGTAAACTGTAACATACTTTCCTTTGCATGTTAAAGGGTGTGTACAGTTCTGGTCGGGGTGAGGATTTAGCTTTTAACGTTTTGCCAGATATTCAGAAACCACTCTATAATAGATGTCAAAGAGCATACAATTCTAAGGGGTATCAAAAGTTTATTTGATGAAAATCGGTTTTGAAATGTCCGAGATATCCAAAAACAAAGTGAAACAAAGAGATCCTAATAAAGTTGGGGCATGTCGCCTTTTATTATTATCACTTTTTGGGTTATCTCAGCCATTTGAAAACCAATTTTCATCAAATAAACGTTGAATCCTTCTTAAAATCACATGCTCTTTCATATTTCATAAGAGGTTTCTCATTATCTCACTTAGGAATGTTCAATACATGAATCCCCACCTCAACCACTACTGTACAGTCCCTTTAAGCGCAATGAATGTTTGTGTAAATGTTTGCAAATTTCTGTGCTGCTGAAAGATGGAACTGCATGCTTAATGATAGTGTAACATGTCACTGAAAGTGTTGAGTGAAACTGTTTTTTTGTTTGTTTGTTTTTTGTTTTTGTTTACACGTATGCCTTGCCTGGAGTTCTCTTCAGGGATAGTGGGCAAGTTACACTGTGGTAGCATAGTACACAGTATTAATTGATAGGGTACGGTATGTGTGCTTGTTGTGATTTTGCACCTGACTTCTAACACAAATTTGTGTATTTTACTGATCTGCTCTCATCCCAAATGGAGGATCTAGTGTATGCTCCAGGCTCAAATGCACTTTCAAAAATGATTTATCAATGCAGATATACTGTACATTGTAGTGCATTGAACTACATGTACATCATGTATACCAAACCTTGTTTTGTGTATTCTCTCCCATGGCTGTTTTAATACAGCATGACTACTGTATATATTGGTACAAAACTACAATGTAGTCAAGACAATTCTGATATGATGATACAAAATGTACGTTATTCCAGTGTCTTCTACATTGGATACAGTACATAATGTAGGTATAATACATCAATAAATAGTTTGTCTTTCTGTCTAGTTGTTGCTCATTTGACTTTAAGGCAATCTACATGTATTTATCTTTTCAGTCTCACTTAGCCACAGACTTTAGCTTGAAATGGAACATATCACCATCACATACATGTAAAATAAACAAAACAAACCAGCAATGCTTATAAAGATCTATATCAGGAGCAAATACCCTGGAGCCCTAGGGTATACCGGTAACTTGGATTGTGATTTAAGTTTGTAGCCCCCCTGCCTTGTCCCCCACCTCCTCATCTTGTCTGAAAGATGAGTGTACAAGACACAAGGGCACCAAGGACATCCTTTGCTCAAATTAGTCATGACGTGTGGAAGGTTCTTGAGAGTGGAAAATATGCTCAAAGTACACAAAGGTTATGTTTTCCTAGAGCAAGAAGTTAGTAACTTAATCCCTGAGGTTACTGGTGAATTTCCTAAACAGCTTCTCTTAATACCGTGATTGATCAGGCAATGTGCAAGTGATTACCTTCGTACAAGATGTACAGTACCTGCTATGCTTCTCTTCTCAAAACATAACAAAGCAAAGTGATATTTTTGTTGTTGTTTCTGAAACATGTTCTTGGTTTTCATTATACACTGTGCTGTTGTACACCAGTTACACTATCAAAATATGATATTGCAGATGTCCCAACAACACATCAACATACAAATAGGTTTGATCTATTGGATTAAAAAAAGACACACACAAAAAACTTTCATTGTACCACTATAATGGGATTACTGTTTACATATGCATACCCAAATTTAGTTTGAATTGATTGTGCCAAGTGAAACTAAATAGTCTATGATTCTTTCTTGAGAAAGTTCAGGAAATTTGTCAGGGGAAGGAAGTACAATACGTTTTCTCTATATTTGCCTGATGTCATACAAATACTGGTATGTTATAAATTGCTTTTTAACAGCCAAATTTGCTGTTATTAAAAATGGTTGTGCAGTATTAAGTTGTACTCAGTCACTGCACGCACTAACAGCGTGATGTTTAGTTTTGTTTTTATTTTCATCAGCTAGGGTGACATTAGTTGCACTCAAAGAGTACAGAGTACAAACTGAACAATGAACATGTAAAGTTATGCAGACCTTCTCTGTCTACATTGCTGCAATTGCATTGCATACTATGTACTTTTGGAGGCCTGGTGTGTGTGTGTGTGTGTGTGTTTTAGTGTTAGCCTGTAGTAGTATAATTGCATCCTGTCTGTGATCTTTTGAGGTTTACAAAATACCCAAATCTTCCCCAAGTGTTTGGGAAAGAAATGTTCAAAATAAAGTCAGTTGAGAGGAGATTTTGCTGGTAACTTTACTCTGTATTGTAGTAGATCTGTAGAAAGGAAGGAGTGGCCTACAGTCTGAGAGTGTCTAGAAGCCGTAACATAGAGTGAAACTTTAACAGTAGAAGCCAGCTGATAGCATTGTTTGAATCCACCACAATAACTACTCAAGATGGCGTGGCCTTCACTTCGCTACGCCTGAGAGGGTACAAAGTCGATAGTGTGGTGCCTTGGACTGGCAGGAGTCTTGGAGTCTCTTCTTTAGCGCTTTGAAAAGAATTCATTGATTTTTTTTTTTTTTTAAACCTCTATGGGTTGATCAGCCAGCTGTTATGTGCTGGGTATGGGTTAACTTACGTATGATCTTCAACTTTGATGTGACTTTGTGACGGAAGAACCTTAGGTCTAAACACATAATGTCGCTTATCACCAGGTGACCTTTTGCTGATAAGGCTGAACTGATATTGGCAGAGTGTTAAATACTCCCTTCTAGCTTTGACACACTATTTCACTGCACGGTCACGCACGATTGAGGAGACAAGCCCAATTAGCAATTTCAACGGAAGATGATTTTTCTCTGGCTTCTCCAAGTCTGAAAAAGTTTGTGCCAGCAAAATACAGTTAAATAGCGAACTGCATCATCTGTAAGTATTAAAACAATTCCGAATGATAAATGTGCTATGAGTGCATGATACACGACCTGTATATTGGAGAAATTTTGCTACAAAAATAGAACTTCATTTAGAAAAGACTGTTACTCTGATTTTGATGCTGACAAACTATTCAATCATTGTGTGTATTTAAACTTGATTGCACATCCATAAAAACTAAAACAATAGTTGAATTGATTTGATTAGAGCTAATTATGTACATTGTATGTTTGAAAATTGAGAGTAGTATCTCATTGTACTGCTTTTGCCATTTGACTGCCATGTGTTTGGATATGTGCATACAGAGGTAATTAATCCTTTGAACATTACCGCATATATGTTTTTAAAACTTAAAGCTTGAAACAGTTTCTTTTTCTTTCATAATTTGTACTTGAATGATAAAGAGATACAGTAGGTTCTGTGTGTTTACAAAATTTTGTATGTTAACAAAATCACAGAAATATGAATTTCCCGGTAGGATATGAGCGTTAAAGAAGAAATTATTTTTGTAAGGAATATTCTTTATACTATTTTGCAAGAGAATTCAATGTTAGGTGAGCCAAACATGATCTTTTATTGATTCGTGAAAAAAAAAAAAAATCATACCAATTTCATTTATTTCAACTCCTGTTATTTTCTCAGTGTTTGCAGACTGTCTGATTTTCCTTAGATCTTATCAACTGATTTAAAAGTCATATACCCCTTTCATAAACTCAATAATGCGGATAATATCCGCAACATTTGGTCGTAAAATCGGAGAGGGGAAAGAATAATGCGCATTATTTCGACCCTTCTATTATCCGCATAATAGCAGCGTCGGGACGAGATTTTGAGTTTATGAACGCAAACCCAAATAATGCGGATAATTGCCGGGGTGCGGTCAAACGTCACCTGTCTTTCCCGCAGAAGGGGGGTGTGCAGTCACCATGACGATTATCCGCCTTTTTCAGGACGGGCGCTCGTAAAAATAATGCGGATTATTTTCAGAGTTTGTGAACGCATTTTTTATTGAATTGTCCGCATTATTCTTATGCGGATAATAGGAGGATGAGTTTATGAAAGGGGTATTAGATTACTGTTTATCAAATTGTTATTACCTGTGGAGTGCAGTCTCTGTGAAGCCTTCATGTACCATCCTGATTTTTCCATTGTTTAGATTTAAGGATTAAAAACAAATATCCATCTGTTATGACTAGAGGGGAGTCTACCAGGTGATAGCTATACAATACACAACACCAATGTAAGCTTAACACTGACATTACCTCTGAATATGTAGACTCCACATGAGGTATGAGCATTAGATTGTGGGTTGATGATGTGGGCGGCTTGAAGGAGGAAGCCTATAAATGCAGAGGCACTGTTTCAGGGCAAGCAAAAATATTTCTGCTCTTGCTGGCAAGGGCATTTGAATGGACAAGGAATTCTTCATTTCATTTGCCTAGCAGTGAATTTTACTTGCCTCAGGAAACTGGGCCAAAGGAAATTGTACAGCATCCTGTATAATGTACACATGTGCTGGACTTGTGAGTAAAACTTCAAGGTGTTGCATAGGTCTTCCAGTCAGTTGACAAATCTTGACATACATGTAAAACAGATTAGAAGCTTTTATTATAAACCAGTTGAGGACGGTTTGATTTTGTTACAATAAACACATATTTCCCATCTAGACGCTTGCCCGAGTATAGCCGGGACTCGTCATCAGCGGTTTAACAGTCATGATGTAACAGTAGATTGTTATTCTTTAAATTGTAATGAGAATATTTTGATTTGGGAGGAGGAGGGGAGCATTTTCAAGTATGAGGTACTGTACGTTTGTACAGTTTAGACATTGTACATTGTATTCAACATCACAGGCTTTCAACCAAGGGGTACATTCTGCATCAAAATTGCATGATTTCATTGTTACAATTTGTATTTGGGCCAATGCTCGTGCAACCATTAGGGCATTGTTTGAACCCAGACATGGGCAAATACAGGTGTAACCTATTCATCAACCCCCCTAAAAAAAAAAAGAAAAAAAGACTAAATAAATAAAAATCTATGTAGAGTGTGAGAAGGGGTCCTGACTGTGTACAATATATTCATAGAAATCGCTGAACATGTTTTCTGTAATTTTCTACAAGTAAAGGAAAAGGAAAAATGTATATTTATGTCTCATTTTCCTTTTCCTTGAGATGGAAAATGAGACATAAATATACAAACAAGAAGAGATACTGTAATGCAGGCTACAAGGATGTCTCCAAGAAACAGTGTGATTCAAGGGATACATGAATTGTATTCAAGCATCAGTAAAGATGTACAACTTGTAATGTACAAATTGTATCCCCCAATGGATGGCTCCCTAGCGTTACATACAGTTTTACTCTGTGTGCTGAAGATGGGGGTAAAGATGACTTTCAGGGAACTATCACGGATCACTATCTTTGAAGAAGATGCTGGTATGTCTTGCTTGCTGGAGCAGACAGACAATGAAGAACACTACACAAATTTGAAGGATTACTACTGTATGGTGTACAATTGTTTCCAACACGTTTTGTCCTAAATATATACATATCCTGATATGCAGTGCACGTTTTAAAGCTTAATAAGTGTTATTAACCCCTTCCCCACCTCAGCCAAGTGTTCTATTTAAAATCATTTGATGTATTCTGCAATTCACTTCACTTGTCTTGTGCGTATGTCTACACATTTTGTGTTAGAAGTGTACACCAGAAGTGTGCAGGTAGAATTCTTCAATTACACACTGAAGGTAGTTCTTCGGTTTTATGCAAGGGGGGGGGGGGGGGATTGTAAGTCGGAAGTGGAAATTAGGCTGTGATTAAACTTTACAACACCCAGTTTATTTCACAACCAAAGAATTCTACGGGCATATTAAAGTGAAAAGAAAAAAAAAATAGAAACTAAGAAATTTACCCTTGTGTTTATGTGAAGGTTGTCCAAAAGCAACAGCCAGAAAATTGAGGGTGGTTTCACAGCCAGTGCTAGACAGATATGACAGAAAAATGACAGTGTCAGAAAATAAATGCCACCCTTCACTGCTGTCATTCATTAAAGAGGAAATTCAAAATTATTTCAAAGCAAATATTTGTGACTGAAATGTAGTACATTTGTACTAAGGGCAATAGATTCTGACAGAATTTTACTTCAGCAGGTGCAAGTGAACATGTATGTTTCATGTGTATATGGAAACGATTACAGCGATAAACATTAGTTCTAAGCAAGATTCACAGGAATTAGGCCTTTTTGTAAATAAAGGTCACTGCCAAAACACTTTCTGTTGAATATTGAACACTTTCCATAGCTACAGTACATCTAATGTACATTGTATAGTCCAATGTAATTAGTACATGTACTAGAATAATATTAAATTTCAAATTTCGTGCATATCTCTTTTTAACAACTTCCGGTTATTCCTCACAACCACAAAGCTTGCCCAAGGTCTGCCTGTAATAGCAGCAATATTGATAATTTGCAAACTAGAAAAGACTGAAAAAATAAAGATTAGATTAGAATGACATTTAAAGTTGTTGAGACTACTTTTAGAAAAATTGCTTATTGCATTTTGAGTATTTTTAGCTGAAATTTGATACAGGTTCAGGGCATTTGCAAAGAACTGTTTCTCCACTGGCTCCAAATGGGAAAGGCTCTACGCTATAATTAATAGTTGTACATTTACATTGTACATATTGTAAGTGCCTATTCATTTTACTCACTTGATGAATTGAGTTTTAGTTTCTCTGAGGAAGCATGCATCATATTGACAGTTTGTACATGTAGCATCCCTCAACTTTCTCTCGTATTAAAACAGTTTCTACTAGAATTGATGAATTGTGGAGGGCTTTTAAAGACAAGACTCTCGAATGTTCGCATATATCCCTTTATGGCCTTCCTGTCTCACATCCACTTATTGTGTACATTGACACTGGTACCATGGTGTCAGTGTACACTGCATATTTATAGCTGTGTAGGTATGACACAGGTACAATACATGTAGGTTAGTTTTGTTGTGTATCGTGTAAAACTGTGTTGGTACAGCTGTATTATGAATTCTTAAATGCTCGAGCTACACTGTTTTTGTATGTCTTTCAATGATTTAAAGACAGTCACTGGTATCCCTTGTGTACAATATTATACAATATACATTGTACATGTACCTGCACATCTGTTTGCCACACTCAGCATTACAATTGGGTAATGTGCTTAGCTCCCCCCCCCCCCCCCCCCCCCCCACTCCTGGGGCTGTCTGGGACTGCCTGGGGCACAGGAGCTGGCAAGCAGAGGAAATGAGGTTGTGAAAGTCAAATGTAAGTCACTTACAATTCAGCACACCAACTACCCTCTGTCACATGGATGGACCCGTGGATGCATTACAATTGTTTCAATTTATTATGACTTGCCAACTGTGAATTTATCACTGAAGTCTCCATTTACTTTGAGAGTTCTGTCTGATTTTATGCAGATTTTATCAATCTAACCAGCTCCATCTACGTGTAACTTTCCCCGAGACATAATGTACAAGTTGTAGTGAAGAAATCCAGAGGTGTGAATTGAATTTTGACAAGGTGATAATCTATTCAGCAAAATTCCCCAGGACTTGGTGGATCAACCCTCTCCCTGCCTCCACCTGTCAAACCTTTCACCCCCCCCCCCCCCCCACCTTCGGCAACTTGCCACACCCCTATTGACCCCCTTCCTACTTGTATCTTCAATCTTCTTACCTCACCCCTTTCTTCCCTTGTCCTCTTTTGTTATCCCTTGTGTATATTTCGTGTTGCTGGTGTAAGAGATTTAGCTGGACCTTAGCGTTTTTATAATCGCAAAGGTTGGTATGACTGGGAATACATTGTACATACAGGTATTTCACAAATCCCTGTATCACATTGGAAAAAAAAACTCATATTTATCAGGCCCTTGCAAGCAGTGTAATCTGGGAAAAAAATATTCAACGGTTATGGACCTCTTTTGGCCACCCGGCTAGTGTTTGCGTAGAATCCGTACCTTATTTGCTTCGGTGCATATATTCGGTGATGGACAATTCTGTTCTGCAGACCTGCACTAGCCATGGTTTTTGATTGTGCCATGGTGGGTAACTAATGGAGATCAATTCAATCCGAAAAACAATAATATCTGCGAATTGGTTCTATGAAATGAGGATAATGCAGAAAGGAGTGAGGGATAAGGGGAAGATTGCATGGTAGAGTTTGGTAAGGGTAACTCCTTTACCCCCTCAACCTTACCCCATTTCTGCAGTGTTGGTAGACGAAAACGATGAAAAGTGCATGCATTCTGCCACATGCCTGTTATGACACGTGACACTCTTCAATTTTATAGATATTTCGGGAAGAATTAGGCTGGTAAACTTTCTTTCACCTCATGATTCAGTGTTTAGTCATTATAAGCAGAGGACCCAGAGGACCCGTTCAGGATATCTTATCTTGATTTGAAATGGGGGGGGGGGGGGGGGGGAGGGAGGTGGAGGGATCGAGGGGGTACTCCTGACTTGCCAAGGATGGAATGTCTTGTAATCAAAAGCAGGGAAGAGAGGAGGTAAAGATGCTGTGAATGGTTTAACCTTGGTGGAAGACTGGGTTCATCATTTGTGTGTGTGTGTGTGTGTGTGTGTGTGTGTGGGTGGGTGTGTGTGTGTGTGTGGGTGGGTGTGTGTGTGTGTGTGAATCTCCGAGAGGCTTGCAAAAAGATGACATCATTGCCTTGTCTAATTTGCATTATTGATTGAAATTCAATACAATTTCATTCAAGTCAAAATGTGTCACGTTTGCAAGGAAAACAGACGAGACAAACATTTTTGTTGACTGATAGCACTGTGTGGCAAAAACAGGTAAAGTTTGAAATGTCTAAGTTTTTGCATTCTGTACCCAGATTAGAAGAAACTCGCTGTTCTTAATACTTTAAAGTCAACTAGCATTAAATGAAGTGAAGTTACCCTTTAACTCTAGTGCTTGTGACTGGGAATTCATTATTTTGTGAGACATGCATTTAGAGCATCGCAAGGATGCAAAGGTCTGTGGCTCTGGATGTGTGCAGCATCACAGTATTCACGGTACACCATTAATTTGGATTAGCTATCTGACATGAATTTGTCCTCGTCCTGTGGCTGGAATGCTAATGAGTGTCATTGATCGTCATGGCAACCATACTGTCATTGAGATGGGATCGGTGGCAGGACATTAATGTTTGATAGTTAAAACAAGGAATTGGAAACCTTTTTGTAATATTCAAATGAGACGAATGGATGGTATGAAGAAAGGGGTAAGGCCTACTAATAGTGTGCACAACTGCAAACGCACAATACTCATACATGCAGAGATTTAATAGCAATAGTACCGGTACCGTATATTGATTTAGCTGAAAATGATCCTAAGTGAAAAAAGAAGAAAGAAAAGAAAAGGGTATCCAATAGCACGTTTGTGTGAAAAAATTGTGGCATTAGAACATTGCAATATCTCTTCCTCGAAAGATGTAGTGCAGTAAACTTGGATGATGCATTGGAACAGTGCCTTCTGAACTGTGCTATGAATGGTTTCATCAGATATTATGAAGGATACAAAAGATTGTCACATTTCTAGTGTTCCATGCTATTCAATATGTTTATGTCTGGATCTAGACAGTTGCCATTTCATGACATGTCATTACATTGTTTACTTGACATCATTCTAGTGCACTGGGCACCTCTCCTCCATGTATGCTACATATTCTACCGACAATACTATTGATTCGATAAATCTTGTTACAGCGGAAAGCTCTCCCCTCTCCCAAGTCTTGATTCCGTCTCTTGTAAAGTGTTATGTGAGGCCCCTCCTCCTTGTTGGATTCATATGATTACAGTATACACTGGGGATACTGTGTGCAAGATGATGGGGGAGAGAGGGGAGAGGGACCACAATTGAGAGATGGGTAGATGGATGACCAAGGTCCCGTCTCATAAAACTTATTATCAGTGACAACTGCCACATTTCTTTGACAAATTTCCTCTTAGCCAATCAGATGCAAGGATTTCAGTAGCTTGTAACAACTATGACAACTTGTCACAGATAACAAGTTTTATGAAACAGGGCCCTGGCATGATGGATAGATGGATGAATGGATGAATATACATAGGTGGATAGATATATTGAGAAAATGGGGAAAAATGGAGGAAAAATTTCAACGATAAGTATCGGAATCGCTTTTTTTGTGGGTACATACAATTGTAGGAGGCAAAGTATTGTAAACCTGAAGAGGACTGTCCAAGAAATTTCTTAGAAAGCAGTCATATTGTTTACCTAATATAGTGATAAAAATGTCTTCACTATGTGCATTCTACTACATGTACAAGTTTGTAGGTCTAGTTAGTATTACAAAATCATGCCAAATGAGGAAAAAAAATCTATTCAAGTTTAATAGTATACATTGTACTTGATAAGGATGTACACATGTATGTATTGCAGTGTCAAATGAACCCTTTCCCTGCTACATGTAGAAGTTTTTACCAAAAGTTGTTGGAAAGGATGGAAGTGTGGAACTTTGTGATAATAAATAATTGAAACAAACACACATGTAGGCCTATACAGTATGGCATACATACAATATTGAGTGAAAGTGGCTTCATTTGGATTTTCATTTTGGTTTGAAAATTTCTATGAATGTAGGAACCAAACATGAGGTTATTTGAAGTTTTTGTAATGTGTACGTATACTTATGTACAAAATACCTTGTGTGCATTGCTCAGGTATTGGCAATTTTATAAAATCCTCATACAAAGTTGTATGGGAAAATAATCACTGATGTGGACATCCCTTTTACTGGGAAAAGGACAATTCAGATAAGGCCCCCCAAAAAAGAGAATTTGTTTGTTTGCCCTTAATTGTCAAAACCCAAAATGGTCGGTAGGTCGTTGTTGTTTTTTTAATTTTTTTTTAAATACCCTCTTTACCCATGTAATTTTGTAACTTTGGCAGGGCATCTCGTAATACACTCATCCTTCTGGCAATACTTCGAGTTCTGTGGCCGAGGGGGGTTGATTCAACCCCTCCCCTTGAGATCTTGGCCGTCGATCGCGCAATCGCCATGAAAATTGGCACATGCATTACCTGCGGCGTAATCTACTACATTATACAAAAAGATTCATTATATTAATTAATTATGCTGATCATAAAATCATACATTTTGTTCCAAATCAGAAAGTAAAGCTCCTAGAGTCCTAATTTTTGGTGATAACATTCTTTGTAGCATTCCTAACAATGTACTCGAAAAAATCTGGTATCAAACTTAATTTCTTATGTATTTTATTGTTTTATGAATATCTTATGTATTTCTTTGTTTTTCGACCTTTTGTTTTATCTTTTTTTTCGCCCAGTTTATGACAGAACTTTTTTCAAGCATAATTATGCTAAAGTTAATTGATTTCAGATGAAAGTGAAAATCATATCTTTATGAATAAGGTGAGAAAGCTCCATTTGCATCTAGACTTTATACACAAAATCACGTTTTTGAGCCATTTTTTTGTCTGACAGGCATGTATAGAAGGCCGTGCAGCGTCGTAACAGTATGCGCGATTTTCGCACTGTCAAAAGATGCACGAGACTTGAAAGTAAAAAGTCAGCGAACGGCGCAGTCAAAAAATTTTGCGCGACGGAATAGTCGATAAAAATGTCGAGGGGGGGGGGTTGATTCAACCCCACCCCCCGGTCTTTCTGGGTTTAATGCACTCAAAACTCAAAGGGATTCATTCAAATGTATGTCTTTCCAGGGCCCGGTAGGCGAGGCAGAAACACTCACTGACAAACACTTATAACGTTCTATTGCAAACACCTCCAAAAGTACCTTCCAGTGAAATGCTGGCAACTGAACTCCAGTTTTGGTGCCATGACAGCTGGTAACGGATGCTGCAAAAGTAGCCATAGTGGCAGTCGCGCTGTGCTGCGCTGCAGCCGCTACGGTAGCTAGCTAGCTATAGCGCACTACCTATGCACGTGAGCCAAAAAGGTAGGCTAGCATGCAATGCATGCTATAAAACGTAGCCTGCGGCCCCGCATGGCCCGAACACGATTACGACAGGTCGATGAGATGAAAAAACATTTTTAGTCTTTTTTTTATCATTCTTTCTTCAGCTTAAAATGGATAATTTTGGGTTTAAAACTGTTCACAAATTTGCAAAAGATGAAATTTGTGGAAAAAAATAAACCTGAAAGAGCAAAAAAAAAAACAAAAAACCAACAACAAAAACAAAAACCCACCCGAAATTTCTGTGAATTTCGGTCGGTCACGAAGGGCAAACAAACCATTTTTCTTTTTTGGCCTAAAAAGGAGTACTTTATTCTCTGAAAAAGTTTGTTCACCCCCAGCAGCCTTGTCATTATGGCTTGTGGTGATGTGATGTGGATAGTCTTGCAAGAGTCCTTTTTATATCTGTGGAGCCTGGCAACTGCAGACCCGTCCGAATGATGCAGACTGGACTTGTAAGCAGCTTTTTAGTAATTCAAGTGGCACCATTCTTTAATAGATGGTATTGCTCTCGTTATTGTCAATTGGACTTTGTGACCATTATGACTTGGTTTTCTGTATCAAGCACATACAATGTATGGTATAAAAAGAAAACTGGGACTTGTATTCCATTGGATCGTCATGAAAAGTACATGTATCTTGAAGAAGATTTGTTTTTCCTTGAGCATTACGCATTAGATGTCAGGTTTCCCAAAGACACTGGTATGCAATTTCTGCATCACTCATTCTTCTTATTAGAAAAAACAAAAACAAACTTGTAATACAAGGTACAGAACTGTATGTATTTGCAATTATTTGCAGGCTTTGACTGATGAGCACAGTAATCAGTTTATACCTCAAAGCTCTGGAAGAAAGACTACAACCTGTATCAAATTACATGCACTGAGCCAAAGGAAATGTGTGTAGTCTGTCCGTGTCAAGTTTGTGTGCTTTCTGCTGAATACACACAAGCGGATGTCAGATAGTGCAACTGATATTAATATGTATGAGGTCATCACTCATTCATTGGGGTCAGACACGTGTCCGTGTTGTCCACGTTTCTCTAAGCTATGCCGGATCAGATTCATTGGTAATAGTGATTTGCTTGGATGGGTCTGTTTTTTAATACTGGTCAGTATAATTATGTGTGTCTATCTGTGGTGAATCCTGAATGGGTGCCCCCCAAATTTGAATCTTCTGTTGAGAAATCTGGTGAAAGGAGAATTGGTGTGCTTTATATACATGTACATTGTACATAATTATACAGGTTGTGTGCCTTGGAGTAAAACTGGTAAGCTGTTGTAATGTTGTATGAGATCCTCTGGACTGTGTTTCTGATGTCAAGCCTTGTGTGAATTATGTCAATGTGCAGTCAAACTCCTTTGCTGTAGATGAATATTTTGATGGATTACCTCTGCCAATGAGGGAATATCTTTGTGTGTATACATGCTGGTTTACAAAGTGTGTACATACACTATTATGACATTGTAGAGAAGTTGATACATTTGAGATTATTAAATATTCTTTAACCTGAAACATAAAGATCTTTTTTTTTTTATTTTTTTTTTTAGATGTCACAAGTCAAGTGAAATGCATACAGTACATGTAATAAACAGTACAGCAAAACATTTCCTCGTGTATTTCAACACAAATGTGCTGAATGCATTCATGTATTAATGTCTCCAGGATGGATAGTCACTTGATATTCTCCTGAAAAAAGGAAAGTATACACAACCATGGAGCTACAGGTAGCTCCATGGTACAACTAATGTCATAGTCTGTCACTGTGGCTTTTGACTGTGCCTTCCAACCATGTCTTCTGCATCTCAACTCTAAGGGAAATATTTTATTTGTGATATGTGTGATGTGTACAGTAACTTATTCTAAATCAGCTACAGTAAAACACAATACTTTGTGGCATGAGATTTTTGTGAATTGGAGCCGACAGCCTTTTTTTATGGCATGAAATTTTTGTGAATTGGAGCAGGATGATGATAGAAACCTTATCTGGGTTTCCTTCATCTCTGGATTTTCATTTGAAATCTTAATCTCATACTGTACAATGGTGAAATTTGATGGAAGCAGAAAAAATGTGATAGCTAATAGGAAAGTGGTTGCTGACTGGTAAAGTAGTGAACTTGGAATGATACATGTATTTATGACTGATAATTGTTGGTTGATTGCATTGCATTGTAATGCTGCTCAAATGAAAACATTTGTGAATTCAAGAGAATTACATTGTACTCATAATTATTGGTGTTCTTTATATTAATTTCCATTGCAGAAAGGTAATCTGTGGATGCAATCTGAAGTAAGCAAGTGACCAAGATCAAAGGAAATAAAAAGAGAACTTGGAAACCATCCTTATAAGCTCCAAATAGACACCTGTGAGACAGCTTTGAAACTATGGCAGAAGTTGAAGAGAAACAGCAGGACGCCCCATACGACCCCAACGACACGATGAAATCCATCACATCAGAGGATGTCTCTCTGCCGAATGACACCGTCGCCTCCCCTTCACCTGTAACCAAGTAAGTCACATTTCTCAGCACATCTAAGCAGTTATTATAGAAACTAAAGCTCTCTTTTAACACACCTTACCGCGGCAATGCCGTGACAATATCCAGAAAACAAAATTCCTTGCCTGAGACAATTAAACAGTGTCAGGAGATTACAAAAGCAATTGCAAAGCAAAAGTTATGGTGACAACATCCAAGCAACATTTTGTGGGGACCGCTTTAACCCCTACGCTACCCTGACATTGTCACAGTGACTATAGTTTGAAAAGCTGTATTAAAGCGGGGCTTCAGTCTTCACAGACATTCATTCTTGCAGTCATATTTTTGTCTATCTGTCTGTCTTTCTATCCATCCATCTATCTCTACCTACCTATTTATCTATCTATCTATCTATCTATCTGTCTGTCTATCTATCCATCTATCTATCTATCTATTTATCTATTTATCTATTTGTCTATCTAGATCTATCTATAAGCTGTATCTGTCTATCTACACATGTATATATCAACATATCTGTCTATCTATCTATCTATCTATCTATCTATCTATCTATCTATCTATCTATCTATCTATAAATCATAATATTCCTCTATCATGTATCTATTAATCTATCTGTTTATCTACAGGTCTAGTCTCTACATGATATCATTTTGCAATAACTTCCCCTGGGGCTACAAATAAAATGTACTCATTTCTCAAAGGGAATTGATCTGTTCAGTCGTTGGAATTAGTGTGTTTTGGAATGAAAACATGAATTTAATGATTGCAAGGGATATTAAGCTGTCTTGATAGTACAGTATGTGCAGTCAACACCAAAGTTTGTAGCAATTGGTCCTTCTTACCACCATCTTTTAAGAATTAAGTATCATCAGTCTTAATCTAAATTTTATATTTTCTTTAAAGGTAAAATGTGGTCTATTGGATTATATTATTATTATTATTATATTAATACAAAAAACAAACTTTCTAGCTGATGAGTGCTTTTTTAAATAAATGATTTGGTTTCATTTATTATCAAACTTTGTGGTGTAATTGATGAATTGTGTCTGATTGAGAGTGATAAAAGGACAGGGAGACAAGATATACTTCATATAGAAAACATTTTAATAGTGAAGTAGAATCGTTAAAAAATTATTCCCCTCAATACATCAATACTGGCAATGTACAGTACAATATATAAAAAAGTGGAAAAAAATGAAAGAAAAATCAAAAGAAAAAAAAAAAAGAACAAATCAGGTCCCAAAGGGTAAAAGCTGTCTAATGGTATAATGACCTTGATATGAAGGAGGTCACATTTTTCTTTTTTTTCCCTCAAGAATAGATACTGACGTCAATTATTGTTGGATATTTGTCCCATTCTTTCGGAGTGTCGCTTTGTGTGTTTGTTTGTTTGACCCTGATAGAGTCCAAGTGGAATTGTGTGTTCTTTTGTTGACATGATTTACAGTGGCCACACCAATGGAAAAGCAAATGGGGCAGTGGTGGACAAGTCTACCAAGAAGTATGGGCCAGGTAAGTCTCTATCCCCCCCCCCCCCCCCATACTTAGTGCTAAAGAATCCATACCAGAAGGCCGTATCTCCAGCTGCTAGTTGTGGTGACCTACTTCTAGTCATTTGGTTGAGTAAGACTGGAAATCACTCATCATTGCTTGTGACAAATCAAGGAGGAAATGGAATTAAAGATGTGAATTCAGATTCATACCATTGTCAGATTCATGCCATTGCAATTCAGATAAATACAGTAGTTTTGTAGATATACGTCAACATATAGAACTAGAAAAAGAACCAAGAAATATATCTTCTACCATTTTAAGTCAAACACGCAGTCCACTGAAGATTTTGGACCTAATCCAACTAGCCTGTTTTCCACCTACAAAAAAGAAAAGAAAAACAAAAAACACACACAAAAGTCCCAGATTTACGTTTAGCCTGCGCCTTCAAGCTAATTATTAGCAAAGCTGAAATAAATCAGCGACAGTTGGTACTTGAGGATAAGTATGTCGGAGGAACTTCACTACAACCCACACTGCCATCACAGTGAGGGGAAAATTGTATTCTCATCCAGTCATCACTTCCTGTGGTCCCCACCCCCGTCCCCCAGGGAAGGGAAGAGGGTCAGTGGGTCATGGCAGTGACCGACTGCCCTGTGTGCAGAACACAGAGGTTACCTCCTTTTCTAGGGACAGGGTCACTGGCCAAAGTCACCTTGACCAAGTTGACTGTAAGGTCAGATTGGTCAGCCTGTCCGTTTGACCCCCACCCCGTTTCTTTGGGGATTTCTGGGGCGCACATGTTCTTTTGAATCCAGTTGTTTTGTGTAGAGTGGCGAGAACAGGATCCATCTTTCACGTACAAAGTGTACGTGTGTGTAACTAGGCTTCATAGAAACGCCATGAGATAGCTTTCGGCAGCTGTCTTTTGTGACCTGAAGAATTTCATACATCCTGAAGTGCATTGGAATCACAATGATTTGATTTTTTTTTCTTTTTACTGCATCTTAAATTATACAAGTAGGTGATCACAAGGTTAATTTTGATAGGGGAATAAAAGGCCATTAACTAGAAGATTTAAGTGCATGCTAGTGATAGTGCTTTAGTACCTATGAAAGTCTTTCATTACATAAAACAGTAATAGACAGTTCATCAAGTTCTTTGGAGTAAGGCTACTAGTATCCACTAATTGACACTTACAGTACCTTCATGTATTGGCCTAGTTCACATCACTTTGTCAGTTTGAAACCTGTACTTCGATGGATAGGGAGTAAAGTATAGGTTCTATCCAATCTACCAAAATTGTGTTGTTTTGTGTATGTTTGTTCAAATATAATGCATTTAATTTTGTCCCCCTTTTTAATGCAAATGGATTGGATAAGATATGCAGTACACTAAATCTTGGAATAAATGCATACTTGCCAACTAGTAAGATTTTTTATGTTAAAAATAACAAAATCAGATTTTTTGTCAGAGAAATCAGATTTTTAAAAAATATTTAGATATACCTTTCATGTGTATTTTCTGAAGATTTGACCGAAAGTAAGATTTTTAACTTCAGTTTGCATATAAAATAAGATTTTTTGCAATCCACGAGTAAGATATTTAATCTTGAAATGTTGGCAGGTATGTATATGTATAATTGTTGTTGCAGTCATACAGCCAAGATGTCATTTGCAGTTAAATTTTCCCCTAACTGGACAATGCAATTCTGATATTAAAACAGAAGATCAGGTCTGAAAATTTATTATCGTTAGTGATATAGTGAATATCCATCAGTTTAAAAAGACAGGAGTATGGGCTTTGAAATGATGGTGTGTATTATTAGACTGGTTTTGAATCTAGAGAGAATTTTCATGGAAGCATTTTATTAAAAACCCCTGTTCTTGCTCACAGCGTTGGTAGCGAATGAAAAGAATGATAAAAGCTCATTGCCTGTAACGTTACTCTGTCGTTTAAAAAATTCCAATAGTCAAAGTCACAATGCACAAAAAATCAACCAATATAAAATAGACGCAAACAGAAATATTGGAGAGGATGAGTTATAATATCCAGGGGTAATTCTAAACAGATGCTTTTGAAGGAGACAAAACATTACTTCTCTTTATTGCCAGAATGAGCGATAAATCATGTTGTGACTTCATCATGTAGACGCAGCTAGAGATGGCAGCATAGCAACAGTGTATCATAAATCTCGAGTCAACATAGATTGTTGTAAGATAATGTAGGACAAAGAATGATAGATGAGATGTTTATTTGTGTACTGAGTTGTGTTGAATGTTTAAGAGGCTTTTAAAAATTTTTTAGTTTAATATTTGGTTTTACAATGTGACATTCAGATGATATGCTGGGACAGATTTACAAATTATAAACAATAGCAAATTATAAACAATAGTGACTGTAAGATAAATATGGTGCTGTAAGAAACCTGGTTTTGCGTAACATGTTGCTCTAGTATAAGAACATTTTGTACATGGAGACTTGCACTATTAACTGGGAAGACTTACTAGTGATTTGTTGGTTCACTACAGGTATTTTTAGGTTCTTAAAGGAAACCAAAACCCTAAGAGAAATGTGGATTGAGTGAAAGCAGCAACATTAGTAGAACACATCAGTGAAAGTTTGAGAAAAAAAATTGGACGATCAAAGCAAAAGTTGTGAATTTTTAAAGTTTTGGTGTTGAAACTGCTGGATGAGGAGACTACTTTTGCATCGATTGTCCGATAAAGATATTCGCTATTCTAGCAAAATGAAAGAGCACTTGACTAACCACTTTCAGAAAGCAAGGGGAATAATTGCTACCCTTAACATACTGAGTACATGTTAGTATCAAATTGGTGGAAAGTGTCATTTTCATGAAAAATTAATGTTTGTGGAATTCCCTTTATCTTCTTTATAATTTGTGTTGTCCACACGTACATCGTACTGTATACGGAGTTATTTTCGCGTACAGATATTTTCGCGAATGACGAGGTCATAGACATTTTCGTGAGGTGTTGTTTTCGCGAATTGACGCCGACACTTACGTTAATGCTCTATCAACAAAGCGCATGGAGACAATTTCGCGTGTTGTTAAATTCGCGAAATTCGCGAAAATTAAACCCTCGCG
This sequence comes from Diadema setosum, assembly GCF_964275005.1. Lineage (NCBI taxonomy): Eukaryota > Metazoa > Echinodermata > Echinoidea > Diadematoida > Diadematidae > Diadema > Diadema setosum. The sequence goes on along the minus strand of NC_092691.1, from coordinate 1,676,733 downwards.
AAAATAACAGCGTATACAGTAATCTGTAGTAGTCTCCTCATCCAGTAGTTCCATCACCAAAACTTTAAAAATTCATACATTTCTTGGAACTTTGCAGCGATTGTCTGATTTTCGTCAAACTTTCACTGATGTGTTCTACTAATTAAATGTTTCTGCTTTCACTCAATTCACATTTCCCTTTGGGTTTGGGTTTCCTTTAAGTTTTTAATAGTGTTTCCCCTTCCAAGGCTTCATCCCTGTGCACCCCCATGAATGCATACAGGCTGTATCAAACAGTGCTTAGTCATTTTGAGTCATGCATGCCAAATGTAGGCAAACAGTGGTCTGAGAAATAGCCCCTTTCATGGTTTCCTGTCTATTTCACAGAATCCCTATATGTACGCAACATGTCGGTTTATCAAAAAACGTAGACTGTACACACTTTAAAAATGTGAAATTCTAGAGGAAAACCCCTTTGATTGCCTGTAACAGGTAATTATTGAAGCTTAGGTCTTTAATAATAGAATACATTTATTTTTTCATTCTGTCCTTCTTTCATATGATCTGCCTTTGGTTTACTGCTAGTATTCAAGGAGGGAATTCTAATTATTGCTTTAATAGTTGCTACCTTTATCTTGAAGTCATAAAGGTGAGGTCAGTTGTTCACTGGTAAATGATAGACGAGATATTTGTATCTTGAAGTTGATGGAAAGCAGTGAGGGAGGGTGTCTTTGTTTATACAATGTATGTGTATATTTCTGTATTGTGTACATTTTTGTATAGTGTGTGTGTCTACGGTACATGGATTGGTATCCAGCTGTACACTGTTATGTATGTGTGTCTATGTGTTTGTTGTTTAAACTAGTGTTTTCTCTTGTATGCATGCATTGTAAGTGTTTGGGTGTACAGTATGTGTGTTTGTGGTTGTCTTTAATAGCCCGACCAGACGCTGTGCGAAGCTCGCAATTTTTAAAACAATTTTTAAAACAGTGACTGGGCTGTGCATAGTTATGGTTGTGGTGTGTGTGTGTGTGTGTGTGTGTGTGTGTGTGTGTGTGTGTGTGTGTGTGTGCATGTGTGTGTATGAGTCCCTGTGTCCAGTTCATATCAAAGGCTCAGCTCAAGGACATAATGCTGACCCTTGTAGATATCCTGATAAAGGCTGCATGAAGTCAAGGTCATTGATACTTGTACATTGTACAATCAATTTAGGCCAAAAATGACTCTGAAAGGCCTGTAGACTTTAGGACTGTAGACTTTAGGACTGTAGACTTTAGGTGGACATTAGTGAAGAACAACTTTGTTTCAAGAATTTGATATCTTACGGTAGCATGGCCGCTGTCCTGTGTAAATAGATTAGTGTTTGATACTATGGAAGTTGTGATGATCAAGTATGCATACATTGTACAGCAATGGAGAATGGATTTTCAGAGAATATGAAATGTCTTGTGCCCTTCAAACCTTGAAACTGAAAGTGTGATTTTGGGAGACACTTAAATCATGTAACTAGGTCACAGCAACATAGGCATTTTTGTACTGGATACTTGATTTGTACTTTGACTACAGATCTAATATTTAGAAAGTAAACTGCAGGCCAGGGTATATTACAAGTTAAGATATCCTTTGAAACATTGGGCAAGCTGAGGCTGAAGCTAAGCTGGAAATCAGTAGGCTACAGTGTAGTCCAGTAGTCAAATATGCCATAGCAATCTCCATAGAATGGAAATTTAATTAAACTCACATGCCTCATCTTCAGACCCCTGTCCAGGAAACGTCTTGGGGAATTGTTGTAATAACAGTTCCAGCCTACTTCCACTTTCGAAACATTTCTCTTTGTAGCATCTGCTGAACAAGACTGGAAAATTGTGAAGAATGATTTTAATGATAACCACAGCCATAGAAAAACCCCAATACTCAAATTTCTCATCCCATTGATACCCAAATATAGTGAGCCAAATGACCTCTATGTGTCCTAGAGATTTTGTATAGTGTACAGTGTAGTGCTGTTATAAAGAGCAGAACAATGAACCACAAAAACAGTTGTTTTTTTTTCTTTTATAAGATTATAAACCATATCCTGCAGTTTAGTGCTTCTTTCAACAATGAGTATTGTATTAAAAAAAAAATAAAAAAATGTATGCATTAGTGTACGCCTCTGGACCATACCCTGAGCTGCTTTGTGTTTCATATAATATGATTGTGGGTAATTCCATGAAGTTGGGGCAGTGTCCATGTAGCATCGTGATATCTAAAAAATACATTTCAGCATAACTCAATATCAATTATGCTATACATAATTATTGTTTGTAGGCTTTACATTTGCATTGGGGGAAAAAACATTTTCCTGGAAATTTTGTGCCATTCAGACTCAATTTTGATGAAGTTATTAAACAATTTGTAACAGTGTCCTGTAGCATCGTGACGTGTCCATGTAGCATCATTTTTAAATTATATTTCAAAATTTGGTCCTAAGAGACAAATTATGGCAATTAGCTTGACCAAAATTTGATGCAATATACATGCATATTTACAAGATATGAATGAGATAGCTAAATATCTCAAATTTCATGTACACAGTTTTAATTTTAAAAGAAAATTACAAAATGTATCAAGACGCTATGCGGTGTCCTTTTTTTTGACATTTGGTGGACACCGCGTAGCATAGTGACACATTGTGTAATTTTCTTTTAAAAGTAAAACTGTGGAAAGGAGAGTTAAGATATAATAGCTATCTGACTGATCTAGTAATTATGCATATTATATCAAATTTTGGTCAAGCTAATTGCATTAATTTGTCTTTTAGGACCAGATTTTAACTATCACGATGCTACATGGACACGTCACGATGCTACATGGACACGTCACCATGCTACAGGACACCGTTACATATCGTTTTAATAACTTCATCAAAATTGAGTCTGAATGGCACAAAATTTCCAGGAAAATGTATGGTCTCAATACAAATATAAAGCCTATAAACAATATATGTTCGGTTATAGCATAATTAGTATTGAGTTTAAGGTATGCTAAAATGTCACACTTTGTGCCCCAACTTCACAGAATTTTTTTTTTTTTAAAGTTTCAGTATCTCCTAGGCAGGGTACAGTAGAGATAACTGAGCTTTTAAAGGCCCACTACTGCTGAACTGATATGCATGTTGCATTAAACTGCCAACATTTCATGATTATTAAAAACATTTTTATTTTTAATCAGCAGAGGAGAAGCACATCACTTCGTAAATAGGTTTCAATTTTTTTTTTCTACTTGTAAAATATGGGTTAGTAAATGAAAATTCCAATCTTACTAAATTTATTCCAACTTCAGTCTGATAACACAAGTAGCTGTGCTTCAATGTTGGCAATAATGACACTGCACAGTCAATAGGAGAGAGCAATATTTTGAGACTGGTAGTATTAGTATGCATGTATACAAAGTTTTGTATATTGTATACAGAGCCACTGTAGCTTGAGGTTTGCCCTGGTGTGGATCTGAAACTTGTCTATTAAAGACATTATGTACTGTACTTGGCATTGTGATGATTTTATAGGGGATTTCCCATCATCACTTTAGACATGTGGCACTTGTAATAGTCATGAGAATGAAAGCTGATTGAAGTATTCACTTCCACGTTGTGCTTTTCGTTTCATGATTGACAAAGGGCTGTGGCCTTCTTTTGTTTTTATCATACTCTCTTTTTAATTATAACAGGCTTATTCCTCATCTGATCACTGGCTATCTATACATGTATTAGATCATAATATATAATACTGCAAAACACGATATTTTCGCAGCATGAAATTTGTGCAATTTAGAGGCGATGGCCTTTTATGCAGCATGAAATTTTCCCGAGTTGCCTCTAACATTCAATGCATGTACAGTAGTGTAGACAAGAACTTTAGTGTGCATTTTAATTTTGCGAATTTTGGCTCTCGCGTTGTGCGCTAGGTTAAAATGCACACGAACATTCCTAGTTTTACAGTATTACAGAATGTATGTCTGTATTTGTGTGTGTGTGTGTATGTGTGTGCACACATGCATGACTTCTTGTGAGGACCGTTCAAAGAATATGTAGTTTTCCACAGACTTTAAACTGTGATAACTGGATATATCACCTAAAGCTGACAAGCTGTATAGCACACCGTCCAGATTGATTTGAAGAAAAATTAAGAATGTGTACATGTCTTGTAAAAGTGGAAATTTTCGCAGTGTTGAAATTTTCGCGCATGTCGCACAACCAGAAACTAGCGGGAAAATTAAAGCTCGCGAATATTTTTTGCTTGCCATACAGGTGTATGTTCCAGTAGTTGATGTCTTGATTCCGCGGAATTAAAAACCTGTGAAACTGTTCTTACCCAGCTGAGCGCGAAAAATTAGCCGTGCGAAAATATCCACTTTTATGGTAGATGGTTTCGTAAGTTAGAGTCCCTGGCAATGTACCACAATTTGGCCCTGGGTCCATAACATGGGTACTTTCTTGTGAGATATGTAGCCCATTTGGACCAATGTTTCTTGGTGATAATAATGATGATGCTCATTCATGATCATCATCAGGGTGATGTTAATGATACTGAAAATAGTAATAATAGTAATAATGATACAGATAACATTATTCTATAATAGTGATGATATGATGTATTGTTATCATTTTGAAAGGATGGAGCTTGGCTGAAATAGCGACTTTAGTACACGCACTTTGAATGTGTCTGAGTGTCCTACGTTGTATTATTGATCATGTGCCACACGATGTCCTTGCCACACTGATGGCAATCTGCCAGCCAAAACCCCATCTACGTAGGTCAACAAACTTTGCAGGCAGTTTGTTGGTTTCTCATCTTCCTGATGGAATGGCCCTCTCTGTGATTCACTGCTAAAAAAAGAATTTACTAGTACTCCAATTAAAAGTTGCTTCATCCTACTATTTTAAATCTCAGAATTCTTCAACTAGCTTGTTTTATGTCCTACTCTAACAATACGTCAACCATTCTTCCAGTTTGGTGTTACCGGTACTTCATTTATGAATCAACTTGGACAAGAAAAGATATTTTACTCAAAGTACAATTGACAGTGAATATTGGTGTAGTATGTTGGGCTGTGATGTGACTTAGTTGTTAGCGTATCTTCCTTGCAATCCATATAACTTGGATTCGATTCCTACTTGTATTGAGTCTTGCTGAGCAATGTTTTGTGTAATCATAATGTCCTTTCTCATGGGAGGCAAAGCTTGTTCCTCGGCTAGGACATTGAATGGAGGTTCGGAGTGTGGTTTAAAGATAATACAAAGTTTTGGTACCTGAATTTCCTTGTCTTGGTTTGTGTTTCAGGTTAAAGTACGTTGTCTGTGAGAATTACTCGCCCCGAAGTGCTCTCATGTCTTAGTAATCATGCAATAATGGTTTCGTACCAGAGCCGTCGTGGTACCGCGGCGAAAATTATTGTACAATGTATGTGTATTGTACGAAACCACTGACTGCGACCAGCACCTTGCAGCCCCATACGCACAGCTAACAGCGACCAGCAGCCCCATACGCATAGCGTAATGGGGCTTCGCATTGTAGCATTCAGGATCATGAAAGAATTAGTATCGCGGGTAACAGTCAATTTAAAATCCAAAAATTTCTTCAATTTGAAGACTTACCAACTAAGTTGAAGTACTGATAACAGGCTTCGGACAACGTTTGGTTCTGCCAATAGTCCCTTTCTGTTCGAATTGATGACTGAATGTGACTCGGTCGAGAGGACCTTGGGAGAGCTACATACACTGAATACTACGGCCAGCACATGCGCACACAAACATCTTATCCGTTCATGGATTTGAAATCTGTGTGCATGCATGTGATGTGTTCTCATGCACTGGTAAGTCTTCAAATTGAAGAAATTTTGGGATTTTAACTTGACATGTACCCGCGATACTAAATCTGTCATGATCCTGAATGCTACAATGCGAAGCCCGATTACGCTATGCGTATGGGGCTGCTGGTCGCTATACGTATGGGGCTGCTGGTCGCAGTTAATTGCATGATTACTAAGACAAGAGAGCACTTTGGGGCGAGTAAGTCTCACAGTGTTAGTTATATGAAAGGTACTTTAACCTGAAACACAAACTAAGACAAGGAAATTCAGGGAAACTTTTGAGGTACCAAAACTTTTTATTATCTTTAATCATTACTCGTGCTCGTAAAAGATCCCATTTCATTCATTCCTGGCAAAGAGCAGGATGCTAATGCAGTGAAGACCACCTATACCAAGGAGCTTCAAGCTCCTTGCCTATACATTGTATGTACCTACCCACATGATCAAACAGGTGAATGATGTCGACTCCTCATGGTTTGCTCCAGGTGACTACAGTAGTTAATATAAAATAGTATCAACTAACAATGTGCCACATGAAAAAGAAGAAATATAGTGTGTTTACTTTTATTTTACATTTATGTGCTCTTGTGGAATCTTATAACACTTCTGCTGAAATGCTTGAATGCATAATATGGCTATGTAAGGCCAAGTAAAAAAAGAAACCAGTTTCTCGTCCTCGCGCGCATCGATTTTGGCCGCCGCATCGATTTTTTTACTATTTACTATTTTCAAAATGGCGCTGAAAATACCAAGAAATTCATAATTCTCGTCCAAGCCCGCTCTCTGCCCGCATCGATTTTCAGTTGCCGCATCGACTTTTTTGATATTTACTATTTTTTCGGCCGCCGAAAACACAAAATCGACAATTCACCTACCAATCGTGATGTGTACGCGTCCTCTATCTTAGCTGAGTACAGCTGTAGCTTCCGTAGTGCGTATGTAATAACGCATGCATTTCACACTGCGAGCTCGGCAAGAAGGAATGACATGACCCACAAAGCAGTCGAACTGTAGTTGGATGGGCGCGCGGGCGCGGGCCTGGGCTGTTACAGCGCACTCGGTACGTCGTGAACGCGATAGCGGCAACATCTTTTGCGAACGATCGCTGATACTAGTATTCCACTTATATTTCGCGCATTGTTCGTATTTTTCCCCGTTTCTCATATTTTAAAGGGATGAATTGTACTGTACAAATGCTTGTGAGGATTGTACCGAGTTTACATTTTCATGTCATTGTGACTATGTGAACGTGTGTGCAGTGTCGGAAGGTCGGTGCCAGTGCAGTGGCCGTGCCGGCCGCGTATATGCGTGTCTGTAGCTAGCTGCCAGGGTCCCCATCCCCCTGGTCTGTCAGCTGTCTGCACCCACGCATGAACACATTCGAATGTGTAGAGGCTCAAACACTGCTCTGTTAACGTTGCATCTGACGGCGATGTATTGTTCTATTTTGAAGAGAAAATGAATGCGCTTTTCCAGCAAATGTAGAATTATTAAATGGGTGTATCTACAAAATAAATAACTTTTCCACGGATTCTGCTGGTTTGTCTCGTATTTCTGCGGCTTACTTCTCTTTACGATGTAAATTCACGGACACGGCCGTGAGTCGTATCACCTGTAGTGTGATACAATCAATTCATCATCCAAATGATGAGTGATTATCCAGAGGCGGATCCAGGAATTTCGTAAAGAGGGGGCGTGTTTACAAAAATAAAGGGGGGGGGGGCGCACGCACCCCTCCCCCCCCATTTTTTTTTCTTTTTATTTCTTTTGTTTCAACAAAAAATAAAGGGGGGGGGGCGTGCGCCGTTTGTGGTCCTCCCTGGATCCGCCCCTGTTATCAAATGTCTTTTTAGAATATGAAGAAACATCTTTAAATGTTTAATGCTATAATGCCATATCAGTATCATTTTGACATCCATCTGCATTTGTACCAGCCAGTTTCCAGTTGAATGTGCTACAGTTGTACTGTGAAGAGATGCAGATACAATATACCAGCTGTGTGGACACAAAAAGTCACAAACACAATGATAAAGCAGTGTTTTGAATATCATGGAATTTATTTCAGTCGTACATTTGTTGATAGAATGTTTTATACCTGTTTCAATTAAAAGCACAATACATCAGAATTGCAAGTACACTGGTATCAGAAATGCCATTACAACACTAAATACCAGTTTTAAGATGGTAATTTTCACTTGACATCTGTAGTGGAAAGAAAAAGCAAATGTATTTCTGCATTCATGAAGTTTCATTTAAAGTATGGTACATAGCGACAATACATGTATATCTATTTGGTTGAAAATGCACAGAGTGCAGGCAAGACATACACTTGGGACCTGGTCTCTCATAACACAGCTACCAGAGTGATATTTCATTTCATAAATTGGATATAGAAAATAGTAAAGCCCTCTCTCGTTACCTTTCTCAGAATTACCGGACGAGAAACACATATTACTTTCATTTTGACAATCCTCAAAAAAATAGTAAGATATCAAATAGTAAGGACCTCCCTCATCGCCTTGTTCAAAAAACCCGGACGAGAAACTACTTTCTTTTTTTACTTGGCCTAAAGGATGTATTAACCCATTGAGGATGGGCTGATTTTGCTACAACACAAGTTTCCCATAGACCCCTGCCCCGAGTTTATTTGGCACTTGTCCTCAACGGGCTAAGATTGTCCATTCTTCGGGGATTTTTTCATTTCTTTATTTTTTTAAAGATAGTGGACTTTTTTAAAAACTTCTCTTTATGGTAACAACTTGTATCTGGAAATCATTTGTCAACTTATAAAACTGTGAAATTTCATCAGTTTATTGTATGGTAGTACGGATTGACAAAATTTTCAGGAAAATATTTACTAAATTGTATGAAAGGCTGTTCAGGCCTCTAAAGATAGAGTTATTCATAAGATGTTTATTGCTAGTAATCACTCTGTTATGCTACAGGGGCAAGTTATGAATGCATCATATCTCTTGTAAACACAATTGAGTGTTTTGTACAAGGCTTTTTAACCCAAGCTGGCATCGACCTCACGGAGGGGTTTTGTGGCAAGAGAAATATTGATCGTGCAACCAGTCACCCCTTACCTGGCGAACCGCTCGCACAAAAGCAGTCTCTATTTACTGTGTTCTATACACAGACCACGTGTATAGGCCATTACTTGGTTACAATAGAATTTTGGCGTCCCCCAGCGAGAGAGAACTTACTGTACGGTTGAATGGTTTCCACTTTGATTCAAGAGAGACTGTTTACAATATGTATTACAGTGGTGTAAGAAGACGGTTTCTCCCTTGGAGTATGGATGCGATTAGAGAGTTTGATGTGAAATGGATGCAAGTTGATACCTTCCTAGTGGACTAATGCTAACTATCAAGAGTTTGCCTGCATTTTGGATGCATCAGAGCTGATAGAAGCTAAAAGTTTTCCTTGTGCCTCCGTGATTTGTGCGTCATTCTTGTGGGCGAATCGGCAGAGAAAGAGAAGCGTTCACTATGGTTAGGCTAGCGGGGAAGTCGGGAAAAGTTACACCTCGTGGAGAATGGAGAATCAGTAAGTGAGCTGTTAGCAACTCTCTGCCATTCCCCTGATTTGCTTCTTTTCTCAGAATTAAACAGAGGATCCTGAAATGAGTAATTGTACTATTAGGCCTATGGAGTGTGCTTGGATTCTGAAAATTACATACGACGTGTATGATACAAGTTTGTATAACGTTTGCATGCCTTCACGTACATACTGCTTGCATACTGTACTGTATATGGTAAGAGTTGTTGATTGTAGAGAAAAAGGTACAGCATACTGAAGGACTGGTCTTCCAGCATTCATCACATGGCCTCTCTTTAAAACAGCACTGGTGTATATTAAATGCTGGTACATAAACATGAGCTACAAAAACAACAAAAAGGAAGTAGCCATCATTCTTTTTTTTTTTCTTCAACAGAGAATAAGGAATGTCGTTAAATTCTGTTGAATGATACTCATTACTGGATGTTAGGTATGTAGTACAAGATACATACATGTACAAAATACTGTTAATGTGTCTCATTATGATGTGAAATTCTATTTCAAAACCATGTTGGTTTTAGTTTTAATAATTCCAGCAGTAAGATTCACTCAGTAGTGCATGTATGACTAATTCACAATGTATATCTTTTTACTTTTGGGGGGTTGTCATGAACGTATTTAGTTCATTACTTTTTTTTTAAACTTGTTTTCCTGCCATGTTTAGTTTCATGCTTAGAGTCATGTTCCTGTTTTTTCCTGTTTAAGTGTCATTGCACCACCTACCGGTAATCTGCTTCTGTGTAATTTCACAACTCAGGATTCATGATTATATAAGTATACGTTTGTATAATATTAAAGATGAGTTGAATGTACCGGGTACATTTACTTATTACAGGTCTGAATTTTGTAACGTCCAGGACCCCTCTACAGAATTCATGTTCACTAGAAGTGACACATTGGTAGGCACTGTCTCTCATGCAGGATTAATCTCTCATGTGTTTAGATCATGTATTGTTATCATTATTATAATTATTATTATTATTATTATTATTATTATTATTATTATTATTATTATTATTATTATTATTATTATTATTATTATTATTATTATTATTATTAATATTATTATTATTATTATTATTATTATTATTATTATTATTATTATTATTATTATTAATATTAATATTATTATTATTATTATTATCATTATTATTGTTATTATTTATTCGGCTATTCAACATACAATACAAGCAGACATAAAATACAAACAGAAAATCGTATTACATGATATAAAAATTGTGGTGATGTATGTTTTTCATCTTCTCGTTATGGTAAAAATCCAGTCACCAAACTTGTCATATTGGTTCTGTCTGTTTATAGGAATGAGTGGGTTAGAGACTAGAATCCATTTATTCCAGTTTGATCATGAGGGAATGGTATAATAGTGAAATGGCAGGAATTCATGCATGTACTGTAATCATGGGTTAACCATAGCAACAAATTCACAGTGGTTTGAATTCATGCACAAAGTCACATGTTTGCCATAGGAAAGAATTTTCATGTTTGTTTGTTTTTTTAATCAATTTAGTATTTTTTATATGCATGGTATTATTGAAGTGGTATGGATTCATGCATAAAGTCATGGGCTAATCACAGAAAAAAACAAACAAACAAAGAAGAACCAAAACAAAAACAAAAAACAAAACAAAACAAAAAGCCCAGATTTATTGTTATTGATTGGGAAGGTGGAGACATTCCATTTTTTTTTCACTTTACATTGTGCAAGACAGTCAATAACTTTAAAAGTCAATACAAACTTACAAACCTTCAAAATGTAAAAATTGTTGAAATTGACAAATATCGCACAATCTTCTAACTTAGAACACAAGTCTGTGCAATGGAAGTTACAGTATTCCCTGACTGTCTTCCTTATCCCTTCATATCTGAGAAACCACAATTATATAAAATTGGTGCTATATATTATGCATCACCATTGCTTATTCGTATAGTGTTTTATACTGTCATGTACAAGATTGTCTTTATTTTGACCCTTCATTCATACAAGTTGTTTCTTTGTAGTAAAATTTTCTAAACCCTCTGTATCAGTAAATCCATATCTGATTCTTGAATTGGCGACACATTCAAGAGGACACAGCTCCCAGCTTCTCTTTGATGTTGGCGTATTTTTTTTCCTCGGTATTGTGCAGATTTGTATTGAATTTAGCCAGTTCCTTTGATCTTTATAAAAAAAAAAAAAACCCACTATGTTATGCAGGGAAATCCTGAGTGTTGCCAGTTTAATCATGAGAAGGTGATAAGTTTTGCAACAATATTTTCCCCACGACTTCATGGGTGAAATCTCCCCCCCCCCTCCATTCCCAAGGGATGCTGTAGTACAGCAATTCACTTCTTTATCATTCTGTCACCTCAGGGGAGCTGGCGGATGCTGACAGCGTGTGGACAGTGGAAGGCAGTGGGGCAGTCACCCTCAGAAAGACGGAGGAAGAGTACAACCACCAGCCCAACACCGTCCATGGCCTCTTCCACAAGATTCAGTCCGACTACCCAGACAGCATCGCCATGGCGATCAAACGGAAAGGTGTGTGGGAGAAGTGGACCTACAGAGATTACTGGAATCAGAGCAGAGCTGCGGCCAAGTCCTTTCTCAAGGTCAGTGTCTTCTCAGACCCCTTAGTCTGGCTTGGTGTTCTTGGATTTCTTAAAGGTCCTGTTTACCTTTTGGAGTGCTCAGTAATTTAAAAGATGTTCAAAATATCACATTTGACGCATTACGATGTGTAGGTCTGTTGTTACACAAAACATCGTATTATGTAAAATTTTTACTATAAAGCCTAGAAAATAAGGAGAAATCTGTATTTTTCTCAATAAACCATAACTGTAGACGGTGTGGTCTGGAAACATTTTTTTATTATAGCTATTGTTCAAATTTTGTGTATTTTACAATACTTAATATCGATTATACGGATTCAAAATTTTACAGTGGTTGTTTCTATCCCTAACTCACATTTTAGAACTATTCTATTAAAAGCACTAATGCTTGGTTTTGTTTCATCTGCAAATGTTTAATTATGCCTTTAAGAGGCAAATTTTCAAATTTCTTGGTTTATATTTGTATAAAAGTTTAGTTTTAAACTTTCTGCATGGTTTGTGAGTCATACCTTTTAAGTGTTTTAATTGTGTCTCAGATGTGATTATTGCCATGTTTTGTGCTGTGAGGGGGGAGGGGGAGGGGTTGGGGATAGTTGGGTCAACTTAGAAATGAATGAGATATTAAAAGCAAGTTATGAAATTGTAGAGTTTCACCCATTTTTACAAACAAATTTGAATTACTGTATGATTTGAAATTATTTTATGTATGACTTGAAATTATCAAGAAAAACTTGTATCCTTTGCATCAAATTTTACAGTGAAGTGATAATTGACTGATGATGACTTTCAGGAGAAAACGTTGCAGTATGCCAAATCGTTGGCCCTAATGTTCTTATGACACTTTTTTATGTTTCGGTAAACTGGGGGAAATGGTACTTTGATGGTTTCATCAAGTCAGACAGTTCACATCTGAGGTTATGACCGATCCCCTTTAGTCAGTGAAAAAATGTGAAACTTCCCTAAAAGTCAATTACTATTTCCTGAATAGCAGCTCTAATTTCGATAAAATTTCTCACATTCCATTTGTCTGATATCACTTTGGTTATTTTGAAAAGTAAAGTTCAATATGGAGTGGAATTTAATATGAAGGCTAAACCTATTAACCCAGAATATGTTGTCATTTTGTATGAATGAATGCGTGATCTGTATCAGTATACCTGGCAACATAATCTTAACACAATTGCCCAGTGTGTGTGAAGTGCATTAAACCCTTTCTATGGTATGGGCTTTGGACAGTGTATACAGTGCTATGGGGTTTTGTGGCAATCGGCACTCAAAACACCCAAAGGCCAAAAGATAATTATGTTGTATGTTTTGTTTTGTTTTGTTTTTCTTGTCTGCATCACAGCTTGGGTTGGAACGATTTCACGGTGTCGGAATCATCGGTTTCAACTCTCCCGAGTGGTTCTTGGCAAATATGGGTGCCATGTTTGCAGGGTAAGATTCACTCTCAGAAGAATTAACTAGGCACCAGCAAAAGATACATCGTATAAAAAGCGCCCTGTCATGCTTAAATAGAACGGAAATGATGGTAGCCATTAAAGTTGTCAAGTGATTTGTACAAACTCTCTCACACTAACACACTTACAACTGATCAGTGTGTCAGTAACATTAAACTACACTGTACCTGTATGCACTGGAAAACTGTCAGTATACCACATCACTTGACTATAGTATAGATTACATACAGCTATAGGTCATGACAAAATTGTTATTACAACGGACTATGTACACCTTGTAGGTTCAAGTTTTCATTTTAATTGTTATTTGATGGATTGTGGTGTTACTTTGGACTTCTTGGACACTCTGTAGCCATCATCCAAATTTTCTAAGAAGACTTTAGAATGTTTCCAGAAGTACATAGAAAGTGCTGCATGTTGTACATATCTGTATACTGCTGTGGAGACTATTGTGTGTATAAATGTTTACAGAAGCTGTGCATTTCCACTAAAGCAAACAGCAATCAAACTGTCAATTAACACGATTGGCTGAACACACACACACACACACACATACACACACACACACACAATCCCCCCCCCCAAAAAAAAAAAAGAAAAAAAGTCAGAATTCTTTCAGTATTTAATCCTCCTGAAGTGAACTATTTTCATTTAATCAATACAATTTTTGTATGCTGGTATGCAACATACTATATGTGTTAAGAGTTCTAAAAACCTACCAAAAATCTGACACTACATTAAACTCAGATTTATATGTTGCACATATCAGAACTTACATCAGCCATGGTCACATATTGTTTTTAGCCACATAGTTCTTGCAATCAGCGTACAACCATTATCTGTGTCTATTCATCTCAATTGATTGCATTGTATAGTAATCACTGGGTTCCATCCATTGAGTTTTTGTAATCACCCATTATCCAAGTTTTATTTGTCTACTTGTGAAAAAGTTTTATTCATTGTCTTTTCATGCTTCATTTTACCCCTGTCTCCTAATGAATATGCTACTCTCATCAGGTTAGCACTGTGATGCTGACTATAACTCCATGGGCATATTAAGAGTAAACATGTTTTTCAAAAATTGACACCATTTTTCTTTTTTCAACTATCAAAAAACCGTTAAAGGGGCGTTCCAGACGATTTTCATAATTTCACATCATGTAGTACGTAAATCAACAGCTCCATGTATAGATTTCTGGAATTTTATGTGGTCCTTGAGCAGAGAAACCATTACTCTGAAAAATCTGAAACAAATTACACTGAACAGTGTTGATGACATACACAGAGCCTCACATATTTTAGAAATGTAGCAGTGTAATTCCGTTACAATACTGCTTGCTTAACAAGTTCACCTGTGTAGAATCTATGCATTCCTTCTTCTTTTGTTTTGCTTCCTTGAGCCCCAACTCATAATGCATTCTTATGGTGAGGCTGCCCTGTCATCATCCTTGTTCATTGCAATTTGCTTTAAATTTTGAAAACATTCTTGTTCCTCATCCCAATCACTATAAATTCTGAAACTCTGTACTCAGTGTAACTGATTTATACTTGTTCAAATGTAAAAGTCTGAAAATCATCTGGAGGTCTCCTTAAAAACATCTAGAATGGGTTCAGGGAAGTACTATGTATTTGTCCAGATCCTGTCCAAAAAAAGAGTTCCAGGTGATGTTGAATGTAAACTTTTTAGAACTGCTAAATCACTGTTATAATGTGTTCAGTAGTTAACAGATGCAGACAGTAATATCCCCATTTCAAGCCAGAGATTGCTTAGCAAGATATGATTGCCACTTTTGAGCTTGTGTAACTCCTACCGCTGCTATGATGATATGCCATCATAGTTTGCTGCTATCTGGTGTATACCATAAACTCGTAGGTCACATTCCTGTATCCTAGCTATTTGACTGCACTATGAACCCTGCCTTACATATATTACCCCTTGGTCCCATTCAGAGGGTTTGGTGTTGGCATCTACACCACAAACTCCCCCGAGGCGTGCCAGTACGTGGCAGGGAATTGCAAGGCCAATGTGATAGTGGTGGAGAACACCAAGCAGCTTGACAAGATCCTCAAGGTATGGGACCAGCTGCCCCACCTCAAGGCAGTGGTACAGTACACGGGCACCATTGAAAAACCCATGGAAAATGTCTACACCGTGAGTATCCCTACACACACTCTCTCATTATTATGGTATCATATCTGTCAGTGACTGCGTAACTTCCTTCTTTTTCAGCCTGACTATACCATTAGTAAACTGATTTTAACTGAATGAGTGCACACGGCTATTGTGACGTCAGTGAGCGTGATTATGGCAAGCCATAACTGAATGAACAAAGTCACTCAACTAAGCAATGCTATCTCTGAACGATCGTTGCTACCTGTCATTGGTGCTAGTCATTGGTAAAAAAAAAAGAAAAGTTTCAATAGTTGTTTTATGGGAGACCCTTTTAGACTGAAAAAATGAATAAATAAATACATGTAGTTACACTTAGTACATTTGTGTAAGAAGTTTGCCTCTAGAGTCTGAAAAGGGTATAAGATAGAGCCAAAAATAAATCAAACCAAAGAAAACTGAAAGTTAGAGGTTTTTCTACAAACAAAAACCGTATTTATTGAAGTATGTCCATGACCTGCACATTTTATGACTCTATGGTTTTGTTTTGTTTATTCCTAGAATAAGGCACTATCTGTGACAACAGCATTCCTCAAATATTTCTAGATATTGAGTAAAGTGTGATGTCCTAGCCATTCATTGCCATGGAAACTGGTTCTAACAACCTCACCTGGCCCAAATATTTGTGAACACTGTTGTTGCTAACCATGCTCGCACCTAGTTCCAACTTACTGTATACGCCGAATATTTCGCGAATTTCGCGAGTCAGGTGCTATTCGCGAAATTAAAGACACGCGAAAATATTGACTCTGATTTTGAGGTGAATATGACGTACGCGTGTACACTTCTCCGTTCAGTACAGGCCTCCACAATCGCGAATTTAAACACTCGCGACATCGTCGGGAATTCCCGATTCGCGAAAATTTAGACTCGCGAAATATATGGCGTATACAGTAAGCTATAACAAATGACTGTGACATCAGCACTTTGTACTCTGTTGGTCTCATTGTGTTGGTTTAGAGGTTAAAGGAGTTTACTTAACCGTGAAGTTTGGGGTTCAAAGCTTTTTTACTTCTCTGGGCCCTGCCATAGACTTATGATAAAAATCAAATAATCAATTATAACTCTTCATAGAAAAGGGCCTTGCTCTCACTTTTTAGCAAAATTGAATGTTTTGAATTTGACTGACCGTATGTATTAAATTGTTTCTTAATACTTTTCCACGTCAGTGGTCAGATTTCCTGCAGCTGGGCTCCTACATGACGGACGATGAACTGGACGCTATCATGCAGACACAAGCCCCCAACCACTGCTGTGCCCTCATCTATACATCGGGAACAACGGGCAATCCCAAGGGAGTCATGATCAGCCATGATAATGTGAGTCTTTGAAATAACCTTTTGACCCTCGTCCCTTCAGTATGCTGAGAATTTATGGCATACTTGTGTCTTCAGTTGGTATTGCTAAACCAGAATTTTTCGCTTACGTGAAACTTTCGCAAATTTCGCGGGGAGCCAAGTTTCGCGAAAGTTTTCGTCTACACAATGTGTTGAATGCAGTGGCTATTCCAGAAAGTTTCATGATGCAAAAGAGGCTGCTGGCTCCAATATGCGAAAGTTTCATGGCGCGAATGTTTCTGGGTTTCCAGTACACTGTGCCTATTTGACAGCCAGCTGTAAGATTCACAAAATATTGCAGATCGTAGAATTCCGTATGTGTTTCTTGATGGAGGATCTGTTTTCTTGTTCTTTTCCTCTTGTCTTTTTCTTCCCCCTCCCCCACCTTTCTCTCTCTCTCTCGTTGAAAATACTCGATTACCCACCTTTCCATGCGCCTGGAACTGTCTAAGCTATATTGTGATTCAAAATTTGGAGTTTGATCAACATATTACAGGATGTAATAATTTTGAAAGATTTGCTCAGTGTAATTGATCCAATGCCAATTTTCTGTGCTGAAGAGAGACTGATGTTTGCTCAAAGAATTGCATCATTTCTATGAATCATGATTGACTGGAAAGTCTGAGAGTGTGCTATAATGGGGCCAGGATTTTTGTTTTTTATTTTGTTATTTTTTTTGCTATTCCACACTTAAAGGTCGTGCCCTCTTTGTGCATTTTTTGTTTCCCACATAATTTGGGACCAATGGGATCAGTTTAAAAGAGAGAGTATGCATACGTTGCTGTTGTCACACATGCTGCTTTAGCGAAGACTTTCAAATATTACTGTTGATCATGTAATACTTCAAATCACTTGTATGCAATAATGAAGTAAATATTCTTGTCGCTTCCTGCTGAGTGTAGAATTGGGGGAGAAATATTGAATGTAAAGCCCCTCAACATCTGTGAGCTGTTGAAGCAATCAAACTTTTGTTTTGAATCTGCTTTATTGACAGTACTTAATTCTTTGCTAGGGCCATACATTGTGTACCCATGTAACATTGAAGTTTGTTACATGGACTTTATCACTTTTGTAGGCAATGCCTACCAGGGAACCCCACAATAGATTTATAAATAGTAAACTGCTGCGTGTCCTTGAATGTCTGTGAGTGTTGTATTAGCAGCCTTTCATGTATGACTAGTACAATTTTTTTTTTCCAAAGCACATGGTAATACATGCAGACCTCCCAACTATTCTGAATTTTGAAGAAAGAAATCAGAATTTTGACCATTCCCAGTTGTTTTTCCCCAGAAGAGTTTCCTATTTTTCTTGATAGTTTTACTATACACTCCCATGGGAACTGTTCTTTGTTTCTGACTTTTTAGCCAAATCATCCCTATTTTTCAGTTACAAAGGTTGGGAAGTCTGACGTGTATGCAATGATGAGTTAATGTATTTCTCATGAACACCTGTTGGTGTCACCCTTTGTGTGCCCAGAAACTTGTGCCAGGGTGTTGGTTTCTCAGTGCCAGGTTTTCCTTAAAGGTCCTGTTTACCTTCAGGACCAGTGATTTAAAAAAAAAAATATTTAAGATATCACATTTGATGCATATGTGTAGGTCTCTTGTATCACAGAACATCCTACCATATAAGATTTTTGCAGTAAAGCCTAAAATATAAGGAGATATCGGTATTTTTCTCATTAAACCGTAACTGTAGACGGTTTAGTGTGGAAACATTTTTGTTCTAACTATTGTTTACATTTTGTGTGTTTAACAACAATTAACATCTATTATACAGATTCAAATTTTTACAGTTGTTTTTACCCCAACTCACATATTAGAACTATTTCAAAGCACTAATACTGGGTTTTTGTTTCTTCTGCAAATGGTAAATTATGCCTTTAAAGTGCGGGGGGGGGGGGGGGGGGTAGGAGAAGAGAGAGGAGTGTGGGCTTAGGAGTCGATACAGTCTACAGATTCATTTCATGTTTGTTTGTATTGTATTTGTGATCTTTGTGCCCCATTCTATGCATGTGTTTGTGAACGTGGTACACTAAAGGTGGATGATGTTGTAGTCACTCTGACCCTCAGAGATATGTACATTGTAGGTCTTATGATGTGTACAATGTACAGGGTGTAGGTCATGTGATATGAAACCAGGAGCCCACAAGCAGTAGCTGACAGCAGCAACATTTTCCCATAATGTACCAGTAGCCAATTTTAGGTGATAAAAACAAAGGAGAAGATTATAGGTATCCTGTGAGCAATATCCGTGTATTGAAATTCCCATGAATTAGGAAAGTAGAAATCTACCAAGCTGAGAGATTTAATCTGAAGAAAAGTATACCCTGACTTTAAAGGGTGTATACAGTTCTGGTCTAGGTGAGCATTTAGCTTTTAACATTTTGAGAAATATTCAGAAACCACTCTATGAGATGTCAAAGAGCATGCAATTCTAAGGGGTATCAAAAGTTTATTTGATGGAAATCGGTTTTGAAATGGCTGAGATATCCAAAAACAAGGTGAAACAA
The DNA here is from genome assembly GCF_964275005.1 of Diadema setosum. NCBI lineage: Eukaryota > Metazoa > Echinodermata > Echinoidea > Diadematoida > Diadematidae > Diadema > Diadema setosum. Next base: position 1,657,254 of record NC_092691.1, on the reverse strand, counting down.
AGAGATGGTAATAAATGGCGTGGCCTCTCGCCTTGTATTATTATCACTTTTTTGGATATCTCAGCCATTTGAAAACCAATTTTCATCAAATAAATGTTGAATCCTTCTTAGAATTACATGCTCTTTCAAATTTTATAAGAGGTTTCTCATTGTCTCACTTAGGAATGTTCGAAACATGAATCCCCACCTCAACCAGTACTGTAGAGTCCCTTTAAGACGAGGGTTAGGTATTTCCTTCTGGTAAAGCTTCAACAAGTAGGAGGAAGGAAGACAGAGATGAATGGAGGAATAATTTAAGGATTGTTCACAGCTTCTAAGTAATTCATTGTTTGTATGCCAGAGTTGCGATGTCACTATTTATGGATATTAGGTTTCAGGTGCAGATCATGGGGTAGTTACGGCAAGGAACACTTTCCAATTAGAGTGCGCATACTTCCGTAGTAGAATTCTCATTGATCCTCGTGTGCGTGCCCGACATTTATTCTATTTATTTAACCGGCTCTCAAAACTACAAGATTGCAGTATTGTGATCCACACTAGCGAAAACCATACTCTCTAAACTGGGTCGGAGTTCTTAGAATTTGTTGTAATGAGTAATGCCAGTAAGAGCAATCATTAGAAACTTCCCTTCATAGGAGTAGATGTTATGAAACTACACACATTGGTAGAACACAGAGACATCAGTTGCACTACAATATGCTGTTATTTTCATGTACAGATATTTTTGCGAATGAGGAGGTCCTAGACATTTTCGCAAGCTGATGCCAGCACTAACATACATGCACTATTACCCTAGTGCACGGAGACATTTACACATGTTGTGAAATTCGCGATCTAACTGTGATTCACGAAATTTGCAAAAATTAAACCCTTGTGAAAATAACAGCTTGTACAGTATTACATATTATGCAAATTAGATCATTAGTGATGATGGCACTGAGTTTGTGAACTGGCTCAGCCTTTCAACACTACAGTGTATGTTTGGTGTTGACCAACTTTCAGATCTGGCGATTGCATATATTTTGTCATATTATATATACTTTCTATGACTACAAAACCTATGTGGTTTTTAGGTAATCATTGCTACATTATGTCACATTTACACATTGTAGAGTCATTGAAGACTATAAAACTACAGTGAAATGTGCCAACCCTACCTGGCTGGATGCTCACAGCACACTTTTCTTGTGTAATCTATCATTTGAAATGACACACTGTAGAACACATCCATTTATCATGCTGGAATAACTCTCAGGAATATGATGTAGCTATGTACACAATGCTCCCTGCTTGAGGTTGTCCTTCTGTAGTCTAACCCTCATATCCCACCAGTGAGCAGCTTTTTGCTAATGTAGTCAAACCCAGAGGAAAGTATCTTTGCATTTTAGACATGTGTACATACTCATTCACTCTTTTCTTGTGCAATATTCTTTCTGTGGTAAACCAGCCTCCTGGTCTGATGTTGCAAGATCAGGATTGCAAGAGTAAAATGCAATTGAATTGTTTTTACGTGTACGACAATTGAGTTAGTTTAGTTATAATAGAAGAGTTGGAGAAATGAGTAACACCTCTGACTTCATGATAGTGATGATTGAAAGTAGTGATAACAATAATTACAATGATGAGAATAATGATGAGGATAAGGCTGAATGGATCTTCTTTGTTTTGTCTTCCAAAATGTCATGGTTACAGTACACGTGGATCTCCCACCGGTGCCTGACCCAGGTCAACATCCCCTTCGGCACTCACAAAGTTGTCAGCTATCTCCCCCTCAGCCACGTTGCCGCCCAGGTCTTCGACATCTACTTCCCGCTGCACCTTGCAGGAACCACGTACTTCGCCCAGCCAGATGCCCTCAAGGTTAGAATCTTTCATCCTCACTGGATGAAGTGATAAATATAAAGTCTTTAATGTTTCATTGAAAACAGAATCATGGTGGCCATAGAAATGTGGAAACCTATAACAGAAAATGGATGAAAAAGTGGTTATTGATAAAGTCAGATCTCTCTCTCTTGCTCTATATTTCAATCTTTCAATATATCTATCTTTCTATCTTTATATATTGCCACTGCAGAATGAAAGAAAGGGAAAGAGTTTTAGAGACAGAGGGAGAAACGAATATGAAAGGAGAGTGTGGACACCTTTCTCTTTTGTGATGTGTGTACATAACAATTATTATGTAGGTAGACAGCATGTCTGCATAAGTTTAATTGCCTAAAATGAATGATGCTAAAACAAGTAAATGTGAAATTTAGAAGGATGCCTATTGCTCTGTTTGTTTAACCAAAAAAGTGTAAGATTAGCTTTGCCTAGTTGTCTGTATACCTGGTATTGATATTATCTCACTTGTATCGGGAGAAAAACTTGTGGAGGAAGTGGAGAAAGTTGTACTCGACGCTATTAAAGATATTTTGTTACTCTTTCCATGAATGCATGCGGAAATAAATAGATGTTGAGTTAGTACGGTGTAGCACTGAGAAAAACGAGAAGCTAAATAGCCTGTATTCTGCCTCATTTGCTTTGAGGTACATGATGCAGCTACACAAGGTGATTTTGAAATCTCCCTCTGACCATGGGCATTCCCAGGGGAGCCCATCTTTCCTTCTACGTGAAAACATTTTAACATGTGACAGAGTCAGAGCATGTCTTCCTGAATGCATTTACTTCCCCTTTTTTTCCTACACGAGTAGGGCTCCCTCGTAGATACCCTGAAAGAGGTACGTCCTACGGCATTCCTTGGTGTCCCGCGAGTCTGGGAGAAGATTCACGAAAAGTTGCGGTCCGTTTCTGCGTCGGTCACGGGCATCAAGAAGCGTGTAGCCACCTGGGCGAAGGACATTGGCTACAGAGGCAATGTTGCCATGGCAAATGGGTAAGATATCCTACACAACAACAAACACTCCATCTTCAGCAAAATGAAAAGAATATCGTAGAGTCATGCTTGCCCTTTCTTTCAGGCCATTGTAATGTTCATTTTGCTTTGCTTGTATCTGAATACTTTGGAATCATTCAGTGCATCATAAACCCATAAAATGCAGCTTATACTGGGTTCCCATTCTCTTGCAATCCACTATGCATGTCAGGATTGAACATTCCTAGCTTATCATGGAATTTTTGTTGATGTCTAGCACAATTTGCGCCACATTTCAAATCATGGTTGTAATCATAGATCAATTGTGGTGATCTTAGCAGATTTTGAGGTCAGTCGTGGCCGGCCCAGTGACCATAGACAATGTTTGAACCATCCAAAACTTTTCTGCAATCAATGCAGATTGCCAGTGACTGACCTCAAGATCTGATAAGATATAACAGGATCACCAAGACCTCAATTTCTATTGTGGCACAAATTGTGATAGACATAAACAAAAAATCCATGATCAGCTACTGATGACCAATTGTGGCTTGCCAAGTGAATTCCAGGGTAGTAGGAGCCCAGAATTAAGACGTATCATCAAGCTGGTTTATCTGTAATGAAATGCTCTTCATCATATTCCACAAGTGAACACAGATTCTTTCACCAATGCATCAACTTGAGATGGTGCAGGATTTTTAACTCAAACCCGCAATATGATTGAATTCTCACACTTCAACATTGCATATAACATATGACGAAGGAATGCATGGGTCACAAACTTGTAGACAATCATTACATACCTTCATAATTATGCTCATGCATGCTTATTCAACGAAAGACAATATCTATGCATGTATAGATAAGCAGTGTCTCAATTCCGCTGCAGACGCTGATGTTGTTATCTTATCAACCAGACACACGCCGACCATGTGTGTAGTCACAGACAGCTCAAGATCAAACCATCACCAGTCCATTTGCCACGCTATCTCCCCTACCCTAGTTCATGGCTTTTCCCCGCTTGTCCTTCACAGTGAATTCACTATCTTGTTCAGTTTTTAAGCCTACATCGTCTGCTGCTATCCCATCTAGTAGTCAAAATATCAGGCATTGATGCCCTGGAATATGAGTAAGGGGGGGGGCATTTCATCAATTGTTTTGTCTGTGATTTTCACTGACATATTTGCTCTCGGCCAATCAGTTGCAAGGATTACAGTTGGTTAAAACAGCTGCCAGTGAGGTGACAAGTTTCATGAAACTCTGCCGTGAATACAGAAAGTCACCTTTAACTTCATATTGTCAATTTGTGCAGCAAGATACGAAAACTGGATATCCATGGTAGGCTCTTGACAGAGTACTTTGTAGTTTTTCTTAAGATGTTTGAAATTGATGACAGGGCAGGGAGGAAAGGAGCCTGCTTTTCAAAAGATTGCTTGCAAGAAAACTTGGAACAAGAACAAGTTAGTGTGTTGGAGGAAATCTTAAAACTCAAAGACTTGTATTTGACAGCTAAAATCACCATTATTTTACCTGTGAATGGTATCAGTGAGCCAACATTTCTGTCCCCTCAAGAGGAATCATTCTTTAAAAAGATGATAAAAGGAAATGTCCTTTTTCTGTGACATTGTGTGAATGAGAGTTAACCTTTGATGTCTGGTAGACCAGAGTTATTTGTCATGACAAACAGGTTTATCAGATGATAAAGGATGATAAGATAGTTGTATCACTTCACGGACATTAATCAGTTAACACTAATCAGATTCAGGCATTCGTATGTCTAAACTTGCAAAGCAAATCTAGACTGATGGAAATCTAAACTGTTTTGCCTTGATTAAATTCCACTTGCCCACAATCAACCACAATCAATCGCAATCGACCACAATCAACCACAATCAAAGCAGGAAAGTGTGATGTGTGAGTTAAGTCAGTGGGATGACCTTTCACTTGGCACTTCACTCAATTCCCATTTTGAAGCAAATCATGATCATAAGGAGATTTTCATGAAACAATCCTTGGAAAAAATTGAAATGATTTGCAAGTCCTCCATGATAAATATTGCAAAGTTGAACATACAGACCCATTACAAATCATTGTCATATTTTACACATTGATGTGATTAATAACAATTAATGTTAGTAAGGTCTATGGCAATGTTATAAAAACAGACAAACAAGCAAATCACAAGCAAGAGCATGTAGGTAATATCATTGCATATTCATTCTAGGTCTCTTACAAGAATCTTGCTGCTAAAATGTGCTGCTACTCATATCAGTGTCCGTACATCTTTTTAAAGGCCACATCCATACTCTGTGTTGTTGTAGTGTGAGATTGTAGATATGAGAAACATTTAGTCATAAAATATTCATAAAGAATATTTCTTTTTTGTTTAATGACACTTTGTAGCTTATCATATAAAAGCATTTAATTCATTCTGAGATTCTTACATCTCAAATCTTCAGATTTTATGCACACGTTTTCTTTGTGTGAAGAAACATTGTGGAACTATTGATACATGCTGAATATTTGAGTTCACCAATACGTATTGCATAATTTACACCTTGATGTGTGTAGAGAAATGTCATGGTGAATCAGTAGCTTTTAACATTCTTTCTAAAATCAGTGTATCACATGTTTCATGTTTTAATGCATAATTTGCAAAGAGCATGTTTTCATTAGCTTCTCTCTGTTCCGTTCTGTGTGACTTGTAAACTTACTCTTGACGTTCCAAGTCTTTTTGTTCAACATACGTGCCAGTCGTTTGTTGGATATTTCTGATAGTGTTTGAGTCTGTTCTTGCTCCTCACAAACCTTCTGCTTCCAGACCATTCAACTTTTCTTTTATTCATTTCAAGCATTTGTCTTCTCTTTTTGTTTGTTAATCCTTGCTTGTTTCTTCATGTAGTGCCATCAAAAAATCATTGAAATTTTGAATGTTCTCAAAATGCCTGTTTATTTTCTTTGTCCAATAACCATTTTTGGTTTATCTGTTTCTCTCTCTTTACTTCCCACTCTCTCTATCTGCAACGATATCTATCTTTCTTTTTGTATTTCTTTCTATCTATCTATCTATCTATCTGCCTATCTATTATCTATCTCTCACTTTGTTTTCTGTTCTTCCTCTGTCTTTTCTGTTCTCTTGATTCTTTCATTTGTTCTTTCTATATACATGTATGTATTGTATACTCTTCTCTTCTACTATTTCTTTATCTCTCTTGCTTTATTTATTTATATAAAATGCTTGTCTCTGTTTTCATCTACCATGTTTGGCTGATGCTATATTTTGTTCCATTTCGTATACCATGCAAATCGTTTCATAGCCCCATTAAGCCCAGACGGCCTAATAAAGTGCACAGGTGAGCTTTTAGTTTTATTTCCATTTTTGCGTGGATGTCAAAGCGTGGGAAATCACACTGCCAGCGTGATGAAAATCTGCATGCTATTTGCTGCTGTGACGCATTTGCAATCATACTAACATCAGCTATTTTTTGTTTTTTGTTTTTTATTCGTCCTGCTAATCTTTTTTGGGTTCATTTCTATTAGCAACTGTTTTTGTTGTTGTTGTTGGTTTTTTGTTTTTGTTTAGAGTATTTGCCAGTGGAAGTCATGTCTGTAGAATTACCATAACATGATACCACAAGTTTATGATAAAGAAAAGTCATATGAATGTTAGTATTGACATTTGTTATAGAGGATGATATGGTAGTCATATTTTGCTGGGTTTTTTTTCTCTGTGAAAGCCTGTACTGTTCTTTTTTTTTCATGTTAAACAGCAAAACAAAATTTGTAGAACCATATGTGGAGAGATTCTGAAGAATGTTCTATCAATTCATGTTGAATCTCATCGCAGAAAAAGTACAAAATCTCATTTTAATGTGTGATATTCATGAACAGAATCAAGCATACTTTATAGAATGCTTTGAATAGCCAGTATTTCCTATAACACGTTCCAAAGTAAGATATCCGTGCAATTTGTTACGTGCTGGCGTATGGTTTTGTGGTGACAGGTTATAATGTAAATTGGAGTCCATATGGGTGTGTGTAGCACTGGCTGTTAAGTTATAGAATTCAACACACTTTAAACATGACATGGCTGGTAGTGCACTGTATTTGTGTTTAGATTTGCCCAACCTTTGATTTTGTACACATACGTGATGATGTTATCACAGAGTAGGATGTTATTCTGTTTTTTTGAGAGGGTTGTTCTCCCGTGGCATACAATAAGACTTTCCATGAATTTTGTAAGTAGCAGTGGTGAGGTGGGTTTACTGGAGGCCTAATGTCTGGCCATACAGTCAATCAGTGTTGGTGGCTCTGTGTAGTACATTCAGGGGTTTATTGCCACTTGGTCTAATATCAGATGGTCTACTTCCCAGTTCGACCCACTACGGTTTAACTCATTTTGTCTACTATCAGTTTCGTCTAATGCCTCTTTGGTCTAATCTTCATTTGGTCTAATGCGCACTTTGGCTAATTATCATTTCGTCTATAAATCACCAGATGGTCTAATTGCAAATTAGTCTCCTTGGATTTTTTCCATTTTGTCTAATAAACTGTGGGTATTAGACGAAGTGGGCATGGCCCATCTGAAAGTAGACCAACTGGTAATGAGGCTAGTGGCAATTGGACTAAATGGCCATTAGGCGAATGTGTTGTGGACAAAACGGGATTAGACCGTGTCTGTTGAGACTAAGTGGCTATCTTAGATGAAGTGGGAATAGACCAAGTGATACAGTAGATCACCCATTCAGGAATGTTCTCCATTTAATTATCATGTTGAGGTGTGTGTTACACATGATTACAATGTATGGGGACTTACGGTGCATGGAGAGGTTACAAATTTGGGTCATGCCCTTGTGCCCCTGTCCTGCCCACAGAGAGGGAAAAATAATTGAGAGCTGTCAGGTTGATTTGCATCGAGAGATAAAGAGATAATGATGTAGAAATTAAATGAGTGAAAGTACATTCACTTTGGAGCAGGTGTCATTTTCTAATCTAATACGTCAAACTGTCATACAAGCTTGTAAGTTCAATCTGTAATGTGTGTGTGGATAGGATATGAACCATCCGGTATGGTTCTGTGAAGTGGAGATACCATGGTTTCTCTGATTAGAAAATACCATCCTTCATTGATGTGAAGATGTCATCCCATGTTTACTTTCATCTTTGGGATGGAATAGAAGGGGTCATGGGTTTGTGCAGTGAATTAGACTTCCATGGCTATGAATTGTGTGACATAACAAAGTGTAGTCACTCCCACGCCTTCCAATGTACAATTATGTCTGGGTCATGTTTGATGGGTATTGATGGCTGTTGTTTGTGTTTAGTTGATGTAATTCTTTAAAGGTTCTTTGTACTTCACAATGGGTCACAGTCACAAGGCAGTGGAGTGCAGATTTGTGAAAAACAAGGTTGAAGGTGCATAATTATTCCAAGGGGCAGAAATAATATACTATTAGTGTTTACTTGTATGTGGCATGCTTGTCAAAATGATATGTGCTGTTTGTATGTTTTGCATAATGTACATAGCAGATAAAAATAATAGATCTCAGATTTTACTGAGTAGTTATGTATTTTTGATAACTCATAGTGCATGTGCACTCATAAATAGATGAAAATACTGATAAAATTAAAAACTACATTGTAGGCATACACACATAAGATCTTGCATATCAGAGATATACTCCTGTTTTAGATTTCTGCATTTAATATACCACATTGTTGAATTTCTGTGTGCTGTGTTTTCTGTGTGATTGGCAGTGATCTCTTCAATCTTTATATGTAGTTATAGTGACGGTGTCCAAGTAGCTTGTGATGAACCTTTAGGCCGGAATTCACAAAGGTGGTACAATCTTTGTCCATGGTTCAAAACCGTGGACAAAGACCATAGTTTTGTATGGGGCGCCAAGTATCGCATGGCCTATTTTGTTACGAAATCAGTCATTTCGTCAACGAAATGTTAACATTTCATAACGAAAGGAATATTTCATTTTCGAAATGACTTTCGTAACAAAATAGGCCATGCAACACTTGGCGCCCCATACAAAACTACGGTCTTTGTCCATGGTTTTAAACCATGTGTTTTAAACCATGGACAAAGATTGTACCACCGTCATGAATTTGGGCCTTAGTGCCTATATTTTAAAATTGTAAATGCATGAACCTTTGAATAAGCCAGTTTGGAGTTAGCTCATCATATGCACATGAATACAAATGCCGCTTTTTTTTTTCAGTTGGTTAGGCACTTCACTCGTTTTCAAAGGGATATAATGCATAAGCTTGCTCTGCATAACAATTTATGGAATTCATCAGTTATTTTCAAACAAAGGATGAACTTGCGTAGACCAGGTGACCAGAATGGTTGGTCAATTAACACCTAGGAAGCGTAGACACTATTTCATTATTTACTTTGAATGTATTAACAATCTCTTTCTATTAATATTGCCATTTACATGTACCACCTTTGCTGTTTAATAGGTGGATGTGCTGTCAAGCACCATTCATAAAGATTACTTGAGTAGTCATTATATCACAGATGCTTTTAAATCTCAGTGACTTTAAATACCAGCATGCGTTTTGGTATGATACAAATGACCTTTTTCTGCTCATGTGCAAAGTGAAACCCCGAACTGGCTTATAAGCTGTTGTAGATTACTGCTACAGGTTGTATATTGATGTTTTAAAATAGTGAAGTGAAAAATTTATATGATGTATCATACCACTTGCTTTTTAACTAAAAATCGTCAGGAATACTGGGCAGAATAAAAAAAAGTCAGTTATATTCATTGGCCCTTATCAGTGTGCATGCATGTGTGTAAACCAGTATTGCATAACATGCAGGTGTCTTATAGTTATTGTCTTCCCTTACAATTGATGTAAATCACATGGTGACATGAGGATGGGTTGATGCTTGGTTTATCTCCACAGATTAAGAGTAACCCTCTCTGTGTCAGGAACTTTGGACAGTGTGTGTGATGCTGTGGGGGTTTTAGTGGCAATCGGCACTCGGGGTACATACACAGAGGGTTAGGGATAAGTTGAGGATCTTCCCACCTCATCACAAATACTTGTCTGACAATGCACCTCTTTCATTTGAAGGTTGGAAGAGACGTGATGTACAATTGATGGATAGATACAATCTCATCTTTTCCAGCTTGAGTTGTCCCCCACTGGAATCATATTTGGTTAAAAAACAAACAAGCATTGATTGTATTTTGCATTTTACAGATCTTCAGTTCCTTGGGGATGGTCCCTTGCTGAAATGCTGGTGTTCAGAAAGGTCAGTATTACATTGTCTCTAGAAGACTTGTGGTTTAGTGGTATGGGCACTTGACCTTTTATAGGTTCCGGGTTCAAATCTCAGATACAATATCATCATCATACTCCTTTGTGCATTAACTTGCTCTTCAGTGAATAGGGATGATATTAATGTGATATCTTGTGGAAAGATGTCAGTAGTTTGCCAGCTGGGGCTTGAACCACAAACCTTCCAATGGTAAGTTAAGAACTGTCCTGCTGTGCTAAGCATTCCTCTGTGACATACATGTGGTGTGGAGGTGATCACACGATTCAACAATTGAACTTTGGATTCTCTCAAAAAGGTATTGACTGGTACTACCACACGTACACGTGTACAGTAGCCAAGTCCTCATTGACACTTCTTTGATTTGTCCTGTTTACACATGGATGTGCTCACACAACCTTCAGTGAAGGTTAAACTCCTTAAGCAAAGGTTAAACTAACAGGGCTAGACCATCACCCTTAGGAGTAACCGACAATGATGACGTGGTCCTTAACAAACTTTAGACTTGTTTGTCGGTGACCGGCATGATGTTCTTCCAGGGTACCTGTTTGCATAGATGGCTGGGTTGATAATGGTGAGGGTAACTTGGAAGCAGGAAGGATGATGAGTGTGAATTGTCTGTAATAAGTCCAGAGTTCATTGCTACCTACATGATATGTGCCACACTATATGTTTCATGTGCAAAGTACATTATACAGTGAAATACAGTAGCAAGTAGCTTTAGTCAAGTGTTATTGAACTTTCTGGACTCTGTACGGGACTTCAACTTTGATCCTGTTTTTCACCGTCTTGTCTCCGTTTTTTTTTTTTTTATTGTAAAGAAAGAAAGCTTTGATAATTCAGTGATTTATTTGGATTGTGATATACGATGAAACATCAACTGTTCAAGAGTTTGGTTATACTCCTACATTGTAGATAAGATATGTCTTATTTCCCCAACCCAACTTTCTGACATCTTTCTGAAACTTATAAACAGTAGTTCCAACTGTAACTGATGATGTAATTCACAATTCATATCCAGTCATATCTGGATGAGCTTAACAGGGCTCTGCACTTTCCAGTCATGAGGGTTGATAAACTTTCTATAATGCCCTGATAGTTTAAGATATGGTATTTGAAATAAGAGGTCTAAACTTGTCCTAAATCAAATCCCCAAATTGGCATAAATAATGGGAACATTCTTTCTCTGTACTAATTGTCATGGATTGGAGACATTGAGCAGGAAAATTTCTGTGATGATAATGATTGAAAAAAATACGTCAAGATGTAAAAATCAAGACTTTTAATTGTACCCTGAGTGCAAATTACATATTGTAGCTGTAAACAGTGTACACATGATTCTGAGGTACCAAGACTTTCTGTTGTGATGAAACAAACACATCTTATTTAGAGTGTTAATTTATGTACACATACACACTCGACATACTATATGTTGATATGCACACCAGGATGCGCGTAACTGTGTACAGTATAAAGGGCATATACAATGTGTATGTGTGCACTTATATTTATGCTTCCAACACTTTGTGATGCATTATATACACTAATGAATTGCAACTGTATCATAAATTTATGCAGATACATTTTATACTATCTGAATATTTTTTTTTGCCAAATTAGGCAAGAGTTGCCCTGGGTCTGGACAGGTGCAACTACTGCTTCTCAGCTGGAGCTCCACTCTCCATGGAAACACTGGAATATTTCCTGAGCATCAACATCCAGCTCTATGACATCTATGGCATGAGTGAGAGTACAGGTGAGTGAGTGGATGACAACGACAGCATACTGTATACGTCAAATATTTCGCAAGGTTTTTATTTTTGCAAATTTCGCGAGTCAGGTGCTATTCGGGAAATTAAAGACACATGAAAATATTGACTCTGATCCCGATATGAATGTGACATACACGCATACCTTTCTTCGTTCAGTTCAGTACTCCACGATCGCGAATTTAACCACCCGCAAAATCGTCGGGAAGTCCCGATTCGCAAAAATTTAGACTCGCTAAATACATGGTGTATACAGTAGTATGGTAGACAAATTACTGCTGCTGCGGCGACAATTGCTCCCATGAAATAACTGCACACTGAGCCAAACGTAAAACCTGTCCAGAAACATGACCCTAACCCTAATCCTAATCCTCACATGCAACTAAACCTAAAACCATATCTCAATTCTCAACCCTAACCATAAGTACTTGGAGAAAGTAAGACCGGAACAATTGTCTCAGGAGCAAATGTCGTGTCACCTTGTCCTTCATAATGCTGTTATGTAAAACCTTATAAAAACTTGGATTTGCTTTTTTAGTTTTCACAAATTTCATAAAATCGTCAATGTGTTGTTTGTGTGATTTTACTTAAGTTATCTATGTAAAGTTGAACATAGAGACAAGTGTCAGTACAAGAGGTGGTACAGTCTGAAAGCACAGGTTAAAATGTACGTACCTTTCACATAGCATGAACACTGGCTTTCTAAGTTGTACACTCACAAAGTCTTACACTCAATCTGATCGTTACTAGGTGTCTCCATGTTTGCTCTTGATAAACACATGCTGCCATATCATTCTGGTAGTAATTCATGATGTCCCTTTTATGATGTTTGTGAGGAGGCCTTTCTATTAGCACAGACTTCTACTGGCACTCATCACTCTCTTGTCTGTACTGATTTTTTATTTTCTTTGATTTAGATATAGGTTGTCATAAATTTCCAATCTTAGGTGCTCAAAGTATATGAAAGTCTTGACCTGACAGTAGCAGAGTTATATTCATATTGTCGTAAAATTTTGTAAACTCTCGTAGTTTAAGAGTCAGGGATATACTGTATACACCATATATTTCCTGAGGTTTTTATCTTCATGAATTTGCGAGTCGGGTGCTCTTTGAAATTAAGAACACACAAAAATATTAACCCTGATCTTGACATTAGTGTGACATGCAAGCATATATTTTGCTGTTCATCACTGTACACCACGAATGCTAAGATAACTACTCACGAAAGTGGTAGGAAGCCCCAATTTGCGATAAATTTGACACGCTAAATGTATGGTGTATACAGTGTTCTTGAATAGGTGTGTCGGAGCATGTCACTATCGAGCCTTGACCTTTTATTTCTTTCCTGTCTCGACCCATCTTTGAGCCTAGTGTAATGAAATGTTTAATCATCTTGCCACTTCTTTTCCCTTCGTGTTTTTCTGCCCCCCTTTCTCTTCCAGGTCCACACAGTTTCTGTCTCCCAGGGAGATTTAGGATTGGTAGCTCAGGAATGACCTTTCCTGGGGCAGAGACCAAGATTTCAGACCCAGACAAGGACGGCAATGGAGAGGTAATAAAAGTGAATCTAATCTCAGCAGACACGTAAACCTCAATCTTACCTTCATCACAGTTCCCTCTAATACCCCTTTCATGCTGGTCACTCGGGGGATCACCGAAGAGATTCAACAGGGTAATCAAGCGGGGAACATGTGCAAAATATTTCTTTCCAACTAGCAAATGACTTCTCGGTAGAATTTCTCTTGTCCACTCTTCTGCAGTAGAAGTAAACGTCATTGCACATGTGCGAAGCGGCAGGCAAGACATTGTTGTTGTACTGACCTTCGCTTTTCACCCGAAAGTTTACCCACGATGCACTTCACACTATAGCATGACCTGGGAGTTCCCGGGAAAGCTCGAGAGTTTACCAGGGACGGGTCAATGGTACATGTTGTAAAATTTCACCCAGCATTTTACGTGGGATTTCACCCTTAAGACCTTTCATACTATAGGATTCACCCGGGTGAAATTTGCTATTTAAAAAGTGTTAAAGAATGTGAACATGTGTTGCAGTCGTTTCCCATGCCCCTCCATATCTTGGTCTTTGTTGATGTTACGTAATAAGCTGACTTTAATGACAGCTAGAAGCTGTCTGTTCAAAGCCTGTTATCTTGTAGGTCAATCAAGGGGATTAAGCTGATTGAAGGATAAAGTGTGTCAATAATGATAGTTGCTTCCAATATTCTGTTTGGATTTCGCTGTGGATTATGACACCATTTAGAGGACACTCATGAGGGATCTGATGGGGAAGCAATTTCTGTGTATTGAGGGTCATAGCAAACAATTTTGACATTTGATAATTTAATAAGGACCTTGGTCAACCATGGTATATTTTCACCATCATCATTTAAACAGACCACAACATAATTTGTGTCATGCATAACTTAATTTGTGTCATGCACAATTTAAATTACATCACAGTTTTAAATGACATCACAGTTTAAGATGTATTAGAAGGTTTTAAATGTGACAGATTCAGCTGCTGTAATATGCGAAATGTAGACGAACAAGGCTGAAGCGTACACCACATTACAGTCAATCAGAACAATCAAAATAGATGCAACATTATTCAGACATATATATCGTCGCTGGGGCGACAAGACCTCATAGCTACAAAATGTCAAACGTTCAGGAGAGCCAAAAAACATGGCAGCCAAAGTACTGTAACAAATGGGATTTCCTTTCCTTTGACATGCCGTGGTGGCTTTATTCTTGAGGTAAGACAGCTAGGATTTGGTCAGGACATCACTTAACCCATTATTTGACCATTTATCTAAAAAAATCATTTTCACCAAAATTTCAGCCCCAGCGACGATATATTGTGCAATTATTGTAGTAATACAATCAACTGGGCATGGCAAAAACGGTAGCAATAACAAAGTGACGATATTTTAACCTAGTTTGATATATGGACTGTGAAGAGGAAGATTGAGTCTACCGTTAATACCGGTATTGATTAATGAAGATGTTACAATATTAACGAATATTACTGCAGCCACAGATCTATATCAATGTCATTGCTATAGCTGATGCTACATTATTGTAAGCTTTACTCATCTTACATGAAAGGCACAGTATCATAATTTGCTATTGTTGCTTTTTTGGTTTAATTCATGTTTTTTCTGCCTTGTCCAGTTTTGTAATCATAAATGTATAGGAAGATGTAATGCAGCTGACATCAAGTAATTATTAGTATCGGTTATTTTACTTCTGCTACTGCATGTAGTTCAAGTTCAAGTTCAAGTTTATTTCCACAAATTCAGTTAAAAAAAACATACAGAGAGACAGTCAATCAAAATATACATATACAAACCAAAATTATTTCAGGTAAGTACATAGTCATAATTAAAAAGTGTGTGATGGAGATTGACATAACAATTTGAGTAAATGGTGGTGGAAATCAGCAGTAGGCCTTTGCTGGTACTAGTATTACTGGTATTATTTGTCATTGGTTATCAGTTATCGGTAATAGTCATTCTAGGTTGTAGAATTACCACTAGCATTGTCTGCAGCCTTGTTTCAAACATCATCATATTTGTTATCGTTTCCATGGTGACCGTGATGTAAAGGTGTGTTACAGAGGACGCCACATCTTCATGGGATACCTTAACATGGAGGAGAAGACGAGAGAGGCCATCGATGAGGACGGCTGGCTGCACTCGGGAGACTTGGGTTACATCGACGAAGACAACTTCCTCTTCATCACTGGCAGGATTAAGGGTGGGTAGACAGGTTGGGTGTGGTGGCAGGATCAATGGTGGGTAGATGAGTTGGGTGTGGTGGCGGGATCAAGGGTGGGTAGATGAGTTGGGTGTGGTGGCGGGATCAAGGGTGGGTAGACATGTTAGGTGTGGTGGCAGGATCAAGGGTAGGATAGGAAGATGGTTTGGGCGTGGTGACATGATCAAGTGTGGGTAGGTTTGATTGGGAGGATCTCAGTTAGGACAACAAGTTGAGTGATGGTAGTATCAATGGTGGGTAGACAGGTTAGGTGTTGTGGCAGGATCAAGGTTCAATAGGTCATTGTGTTGGGTGCAGTTCCCAGTTCCGTGGGTTTTTAGGAGTGTAGGAAGATATTTGCAGGAGATGACCAAACTTGGACTCAAAGTTGACTAGCCTCACCTGAGGAATCTTCTGATTTCATTACCTGGAGCTGCTTAATTCTTAGTTATTTATAGATAGCTCTTCATTTTCTTTTTTAATTTTTGATCAAGGTTTAATAGGTCATTGTGTTGGGTGCAGTTCCCAGTTCCGTGGGTTTTTAGAGTGTAGGAAGATATTTGCAGGAGATGACCAAACTTGGACTCAAAGTTGACTAGCCTCACCTGAGGAATCTTCTGATTTCATTACCTGGAGCTGCTTAATTCTTAGTTATTTATTGATAGCTCTTCATTTTCTTTTTGATTCATTAATATTCATTTACCTACATATCAAATGTGAAAGTTTTGTAAATCTATACTTTCAGTCAGGAAATATGTCAGATCATACATGAACATTGAAAGTGGATGTTTTCTGATTGTTGGAAAATTCTGTAGGTTAGCAAAAGCAGTCATTCCAAATATGAATTCTGTTCAAGTCATCCATTTCTATTTTTTTGGTGTTTGTGTATGTATATGTATATATGTTTATGTGTCTTTGTATATGTTTGTATGTATGTGTGCAGAGTAGCATGCCAACTTAGTGAAACTGAGATTTGTTTCATCTTGATATCCCTCCCCAGAGCTAATCATCACAGCGGGAGGAGAAAACATCCCCCCGGTACCCATAGAGGATATGATCAAAAAGGAGACGCCCATCATCAGTAACTGTATGCTGATCGGAGACAAGCGGAAATTCCTCTCCATGCTCATCACACTCAAGGTACCGATTCTATTCCCATCCTTACCCTTTATTCTCTACTGCCATTCCCCTTCCCCTCTCCCCTACTCCCCCCTACTTATCTCGACCTATCCCTGCTGCCTCAATGATTAGCACCAGGCCACTCATCCCACCCTCTTCATATTTACGTGCATTTATTCGGAGTTCTCATTTGCCAACCTTCAATGCCTCTGGCAAAAAGGTTCGGTTATTTAGAACCAGTTTCCATGGTGATGAATGGTTATGACATCACACTTTGCTACTTTGTTAAAGCTGAATTGTGTAAATTGATTGAAATCCGTAGAACTGGTAGAAATTTCACCCGTCGGTGTGTGCAAATCCTCTGTGATTGTTTGTTCCTACAGGTGACGGCGGACGAAGCCGGTGTGCCGTCAAACGATCTGAATTCTGAGGCTCTAGCCATCACGACAGCAATCGGGAGCAAAGCTAGGACGGTGGAGGAGGCCAAGAAGGACGATCTGGTCAAGCAAGAGATCCAGCGGGGTGTTGACGAGTACAACAAGTCGGCCACGTCGCGAGCGCAGCGGGTCAACAAGTGGACCATCTTGGACGGTGACTTCTCAGTAGCAGGGGGAGAGCTGGGTGAGTTTTGATAGTCTCTGATTCAGTCCTTGTGTTTCTCCATCTTGCTACAGACCAGGCTGCACACCCCCTGTGTCATGTAACTTCAATCTTCACTCTGTCCTGAGCTCCTGAGATTACTGAAAAACCAGAAACAATTGCTGCACAAAACTTAATTTTTGTGAATTTTGCGAATCACTGTTGGATTGCGTATTTAACACCATGCAAAAAATTCGCCATGCGCTAGGGTAATAGTCCCTGATCTCCTCTTTCATGAAAATATATTTATGACAGCTTATACGGTACAAGTGTATTAGTGTTGGCAACTGTGTTCTAGGCATGATCTCAGTATGTATTGTGTGATATCAAATCCGAATTTTGCTTAGCAGCTGTAAAAGCTGTGTTTTACAGCTCTTTCAAAACTGATGTATGTCCTGGCTGCTATAACGTGTGCTTGTCAAAGGTGGAGTCTTACCTGGAATTCTCTCGGATGATTCAAGTGTATTGTTGGTGCACTACTAAAGGCGCGGTCAGACTGGCAAAAGATTGAGAAGTTTAACATCGTGAAGTCTTTGCGATCTTTTCTCATGCGGTCACACTGGCAGTCAAACTTGGATCAAGCAGTTTGGGTCATTGGTAAAGGCGCACAAAGAAGTTAGAACGCGCCATCCCATGGCTAGTGATTGTGACGTAACAATGCACATCTGTACATGACAATGGCTTCGCGCTTCGGAGACACCGCCTGCAAACTGATCGAGAAGTTTGACGGGGGTGAGGGAAATATCCCTAGTTGGAGTGGGAAGTTTTGCGAGAAGTTTTGCAAGAAGTTTTGTGGGAAATTTGCAGTCACACTGGCAAAACTTCGAGATCTTAAAGATCTTGAACTTAATCTTCTCGATCTTTTGCCAGTCTGACCACGCCTTAAAGGTGTCTTTCCAGCAACTTTGATGATAATATGTTGTAAACTCTGTCTTAGCATCATGATGCAAGAAACTGTCCTGATGCTTCTTGATTGATTTTTAGTTCGTTGACCTCTTGACTGATTTTTGGTTCATTGACCTCTCTCTCATTCCTCTCCTCTGTCATCCCAGGGCCGACGCTGAAACTAAAGAGACCCATTGTCAACAAGATGTACAAAGCCCAGATTGATGGTCTCTATGAGAATGCTGAAACACCGAGGGAATAACCCAGACCTGTCTGATAAAGGAAACTACCCTAGTCCTCGTCTTAAGACCTTTCAATTATTTCTGTAAATAATTTGTACCATAAATGTTAAACCAGATGACATATATATATTTTGATGCTATAAATAGTATATACAGATGCTTGGCAGATTATTTGCATCAATTTGTGTTGTTGTTGAAAAATAAGAGTTAATTTTTCATCCAGTCCACAATTTGAGAGAGTGTTGGAATAGTTGTAGGTTGTTTATTTGGTCATTTAGCATTTTGAAAGAAATTTTCAAGGTGTAAGGGCTGTTTGTATATGTATGGTAGGTGTGTTGTGTAATACCATGGGTGGACAGTTGTAAATACATGAAAACGATGAAACCAATCATCTTCAGTGAAGCACTTAGTTGATGATGAGACTCTCGTGGAAGGAAATACTTCCTTCCACATCAAAGCAAAACATTTTGCTTTGATATCTTAAGCAAGTTCTGTCGTGCGAGTGATTCTACAGTTGTAGCTCTTGATCAAACTCTTTTATCTATTCTAATGAAATTACCATGTAATGAAAAAAAAAAAAAACACATACAGGAATGCATAAACATGATGCACTGAAAAAAAAAAAAAAAATCAGAATTTGATGGAGTTCAGTGTGTTTATTGCATTTGTGTCTTACATCAGCCGTGTTCTGAGAACGTTTGCCACCTTCTCTTCTACAATGGATATGAGGGAAAGAAAAAGAAGAAGAAGAAGAAAAAGGAAGTGAAATATCCTTGGATATTGATATTCAAGATTTGAAAGGCACTCGTTGATATGAAATTTTTTGGTGATGCATGTGTATACAGAATTCAATTTCAATCCAGAAGTCAACTAATTCTTAGTGCTGCGTCATACAAGGATGATATACGTTGTATGCTTTCTTCAATAGGGAGCTTTAGATTTTCGCGACAGGGACTTTCAGAGGGGAAAAAAACCTGTTCTGAGCATGCGCAAAATCGCTTATCAAACTTATAGCTTGCGTCGTCTGAGTTTTTACTATACCTTCTGGGCTAATTTTACGTCCGCTCAATTCACGATGTAGAGAACTACTTCATGCACTGATCATATGGGGGCGCCATTTTATTTTTTCATAGGTTGCGTCTCAGCGTAATCTAAAGCTACTTTTCAAACATGACGCAGGGAAGAGGAGAACGTCCAGCTCAAGCGTCGTCTCAAACGTCCCAGCAGCAAATCTAAAGCTCCCTAATGATCAATACAGACGCGTGTTTAGTATGTTCTGCAGGGAGAGCCAACAATGAAAATCATTTCTTACCATATATTTTTATATACTTTAATTTGTTCTCACAAGTCCATTATGTGATGTGACCAGTGGGCATTCTGGGTCCTGGGAGTATTAGTTGTACTCATATTCATTTTTTTCTTTTCTTTTTGAAAATTGATCGTTCATTGATTTGTCTGTCAAATGTTAAATTCCATCAGAATATCCATAGACTTAGGGTGCGTTCAAGTGCTCTCTGAAAGCCAAGTGTACCGTACTGTACTTGCACCAGAGGAGCGCTCAAATGCGCCTGAAGTGTACCGTACTGTGCTGAACCGAGCCAAAAGTGGACCACTTCTTAATGTGCTCCAAAAGCGTACCAAAAGTTTGCATGTGAGAATGCGCGTAACATGCACATACATCATAATGCGAAGAGTTAATTCGCTTTGTTAGGACCAGCTGTAAGTGCCAGGTGACTGACCCTTTTGCTACAAAATGCGTGACCCCCTCTGCAAATAGTTCATGAGGTACACTTTCTCATCACAGCGCAGTACAGTACGCTTTGTTTCAGTTCGCTTTAGAGCGCTCGAACGTACCCTTAGTATCAGACTTTGAGAGGAATTCCCTAGTCAGATATTGAAATCAGAAGTCCAGATGAGATGCATAACTAGTACTATGTGTTCACCATTCACATATTTGACAAAAGGACTGCTTAAAGTAGCACCATCATCTTTGCTGCAATAATGTGTTTGCAACAGGTATTGAATGGTTGAGATTTGGACAAGACATAAATGCCAGAGATCAAAAGTGATGATACATTAATATGTATAATTTTACTTTATTCTTCAGTTAGTAGCTTGCAAATGCATGAAATAATTTCTTTCAGGTCAGGTCAATTTCTGAAATAATGCTGAAAACTGTTATACTAAAAGTTTTACTTTTGTCATTGTACTCCTGTTTAGGGACGATAACGATACAGTTGTCTTATTAGATTGTGAACTTTGGAGGTCAAGTCAAGATGTGAATTTTCATTGTTTGAGCAATTACATCTAGTGTGTAGGTATTTTAAGAATTTTGATCCACATTGGTTCTTTGATAGGATAGTGCATGGTTATAAACTGGATTGGTTTGGGACAGTTAGGGGCTAGGTTCAGACACCTTTGGGAAGCTTGGGTATGAAACAGCTAAGTGAACAGAAGCAAGATCAGTTGGTAATAATCATACTGCAAATTATGTTTTGCTTTGTTTTCTTTTGCCTTTTGTGGTAGTTTGAGTGAGGAATTGTGTTGATTAATGGTAGTATGCAATACTGGTATTCTGCCAAGATGGAACTTAATCTCGGCACTTTGAAAATGTCAGTGCTGTCATGAATGTTTGGATTATGGCGAAAAAACTATTGATGTTAGACGTTTTTCATGTTATGCCAAAGAAACTTGTGCTGTCATAGATCAATACTCTTGCTTTGTATTTATTTATTATTATTGGGAAATCATATGTTTTTCTTTTGCGTTTGTTAATTTGTTTGATCATGGGATCAATCATGCCTAAAAAGATACCACATTATTTGTTGTGATATTTATGAATTTTGCATTTCTCACGATGGGCCATTTCAATACTAATATGTTGTAAATAATCAAATGTATATTTTGTTTGTTGTGCACTAATGAGTGATTTGAAAGAGGGTATGATTATAACACAACCCTTTTTCCGTTAACTCAAAGTCAAAGCCAGACCTATGACATTGCACAAAAGTAATTGTTGACCATACTACAGCATGTTAGCAATGAAAGTTATAGCAAGAAAGCAATGGATTAGATTTGCTGTGAATTTGATAAGTTATATTTATTTATTTACTTTAATAGATTTCGATTCAAAACAATTGCATGAGATGGCTCAAAGCTCATTTGCATGAAGTCATGATTTCAAGAGATTTTGGTGCATTTTTTTTGTATTTCTGTTGATTGTTGCTTTTTGTTGATTGTGCAAAGACATCAAATTCAGTCTTATGTGTCTGTGAGATTCTATCCTGTTCTTAGACATGGTTTTAACTACACTGTAGTTTCACAAATCCACAAGAAGCATTCTTATTCCCATCCAAGGGTTCATCTTTCCTCTTCATCAGTTAAAAAAGAAGAAGAATTGCTGAGGTTAGATTAGAAAGACAGGTTGAAATTAGCCAATGAAATTATACCCATTGATTATGCGTATAAAACATTGTTTATGTCATATGACTCTATTTTTTTTTTTTTTTTTTTTTTTTTTTAGTTGGGGACCTGTAACAGAAATGTGCAAGTGGTTAAGATGGGGGTGTCTTCAATGGCAATTGTTGATGAGTTAGGCAGTGGAATCCAACAGTTGTATATGTTTTTTGCATTCTTGTATTGGGCTAGTAACTAGGCATGTTGCCAATTTTTTTACTTTTTGTCTGTTTGTGAAAATATTGGAAAATGACATTTACCTGCTACATGATGGTCCATTCAGGTAATACTTTTCAAGACAAGAAATTCTGAAAACTGGTAGGAGGTTCCGAGATTTTCATGATGGAGTTCTTATTGCTGTGATGTTCAGCATGGAAGGTTGTTTTATCCCTTATGAGCACACTTATTGAGAGAAAAAAAAAAGAAGAAGCTGTAATAGCTTCAGTTTCTGTACATGAATTTGGGTATAAGTTTGGTTTTGAAATGCTGCAATAGACCTTTCTCTGACAAGAGGCAATAGACAAATTATGGATGTCTCTGGCCATAGCTGGTTGCAATGACAATTATTGGTTTTTCTATTTCATTTACTTTCTTGGATTATTTTTGTATAGCTGGAGATTGTCTTGCCTGACTGAAGCGTTGATATATGTAGGTTGGGCAACCCTCTACCAACGTTATCATGTTGTCATGGATATTGAGCGTTAAAAAAGTGTGCATATGATTTGAATACATTAGTGGGCTGCTCTGTAGCTGTGGCTGCTATGCAGTTATAAATGTATTGAAGGCCCGACCATATTGAATATATGTGTAAGTCGAATGTGTAGAGAGTTAATTACTCTGTCCTGCACATAATGTCTATCAATAAAAGAATTTGCAATGAATTCACTCCACACGCCTGTTACTTTTTGCATGATACAGTTTCCTATTTTCATCATTTGTATACCTGCTGTACCTCGGCACATCTTTTGTTTCAGAATTCTTTGATAGTTGTTGAGAGATTTTATTTCTCACGATATACGGGATGACCACTCTTTACAGAGGGGTAATGCAGCCTTCAGTTGCAGCACCAGTACCGCGTTGTATATAATTCTGAGAAATCTGGACTGTTTTTGTTAGATTCCAGACAATGCTGTAGCAGGGAAGTGCTACAGGTAGTTGACGGCTGGAAACACTGCGACAGACAACTAACAAATACGCTCACCAAAGTATGAAAAAAGAAAGAAAAAAAAACATCATAATAACTGAGATAGTGGACGGAATTCAAAAGAAAATCTCTAATTTGAGATGTTGTTGATTCATATTGCCAGATATTCTATTAACTGAATGGAATCTTTACAAGTCAGCCAATTGTAACAGGGTTGTTTTTTATTTCAATTGAGAAAATATTGAATTTACAAGTATGTCTCGGTGCTTCATGTTTTGGGTACATTTTAATCACTTCATAGAGTTGGGTCTTGTGTACAATTATTTTGAAGTACTGGTAAGTGCAAATCATTTTCAAAATGCATGTATGCGCTTCAGAAATGAAAAGCTTGAGAATTCCCCATTTGATATCTGGAAATGATTTTCATAGTTTTGATCAAGATATGTCTTCTGCAAAGCTGTGTCTGATACAAACTTGTTTGATACCTCAATATGATAAATGATGTGACAAGAGAAGAAACGGCAACATTCACACATGCTGGTGTCTCTTCTTCAAGCTAGTTTAGTGAATGCTTCTGTATACCCCATGAAGAACTGTTGTAGATGTGACCAAAAACTAGAAGTGTAAACGGAATGACCAATAGATTGTTGCTGTATTGCACAATAGAATACATTCCTATTCTAGCTTGTGAATTTTTTTGCTATAAGAATGGACAATTTGTCCCTTTATCAGGACATAGTGTGTGCTTAAGTTAGCTCCTCATAAACCACATGTTGTGACACAGTCAATCAACAAGCAGCAAGTTCGTATGCAGAGGACGGAAATTCTGTAAACTGGAGGTGATTACCGATAGTCTCACCAATTAAATGTGTCATTTTAGCTTGATAAGATCACAAAATGTGTGTGTTTAATTCCTTGTGGTGCCTATCCTTACATTGTACATAGTGTGTGTCTGAGTTTAATTATGTGAAAACGAAGTCAGATTGTAGGACAAATAAGTTCCATAAATGTAATACCTCGTAATCTGACTTAATTCTCACCTGGACTGTGCTTATGTCACTGTGTTCTATGCAAGTAATTTTAGTGGATGATTTGTGTAATGGTACCCTTTCTTGTCCAAATGATATGAAATCTTTGTCAACCAATGAGAATTTTGGGTTGAAATTTGCTCTAATGTTCCTAACTCTGCTCTTGATGTCAACATCTTTATTGTCTGCACATTAAAGTGAAAAAAAAAAAGATGATATGCAGTGGGTGAACTAGAACTTTCTTGTAACTTCCTGAAAAAATATTTTAAAGATAAACTGGTGAGTGGTCTTTTGTAGTGGTCAGTCTTGTGATGGACATCTGTGATGAGAGTTTAAAGGACTCTTGGTGTAATGTGTAACCACTTGTATTATTATTCTTGGTCAAAGGGACAAAGAGGGTATCGTTTGAATGCATGTAATGAAATTCATGTATGTCAGCAGTAAATTTGTATGTTGGTGCGAAACTTCTTTGGTTCTGCTCATGCTGGAGTCAAACACTGCATTAATTTGGAGCATGACTTTCATAGAGGGTAATTGATCTAAGATAAGATTTTTTATGTGAATAGGGCAGCACCTACACTATTTTGAATCAACCTTGTGGTAATATCTCAGCACCCCCCCCCCCCCCCTTTTGTCTTTTTTTTTTTTGGGGGGGGGGGGGCATATATACAATTGTAGCAACTCCATTTATATTTCTCACCAGTGCAGTGAGTAATTACTGAGAAAAATAGGGCAAGTGATTGTTAGGCATTTATTACAGTCAAGATGTTTTATGCTATGCATGTCCAAATGCACTGACACACACACGCACATTAACATTTCCTGTTGTATACTAAAGTGTGTCATGTATGTTGCGATAATCAGGAACCTTGCACGAAATTGCGCACTTCGCAAAAGCAATTTATCTTATACCTCCCATCGATGTCTTGTGCAAGGAATGTTATGATACTGTATGCCAGCAGATTTACCATTTCTGAGGTTGAAGCCAAAAATGATATGAATATGACAAATCCAAGCAGATTCTAATGCCAACCTAATCATCCTGACCTCCTGTACCCTACCAGTAAATTGACCAGGAGGAATATGCCATACGTGTACAATTGTACTTATAGAAGATAAATCATTGGTTAATAAGTACATGTATATGAGATAGTGGTATTGTGTATTGAGTGTGACAAAATGCATTTTGTCTCATGGCAGTGTGTTGGTATTCAAATGTATGAGCCATTATTTAAAGGCAAGTAACGGTAGCCAGCCTGAAGTAATACCACACTGAATTATTAAAATGGATCAAATGGAAAATTATTTTCTAATTTAAAAGGAATAATTCTTCTATACAGCTATCACAAGATTGATTCAGTTTTCAGTTGTAGGCACTCGACTATTGTTCTTGAATTGTACTGTTTTTCTACTGTCATTCATCAATCTAAACCTAAATGTTTCATGTCACCACAAAGTTGGCCTGTATATGTACAATGTTTACTGCACTTCCATTATAGGCGACTTTCTGAACACTTTGCATTCATGTGTGATGTTTGATTGCAATACCTGATGTATAATAGGTCATTGTTGCTTATTACATATGATATTAATAGAAATATATGTAAATATATAATGCTATACATGAAGGAAATAAATGGTGACCAATGTTACATAGTTTGACGTACAGCTGTATACTTTACTTTATTGAGCCAGTGTTCTTTGCTGTGTTGTGTGCTGTTGATGTGAATGTCAAACAATCTCTCCCTAATGTACATACACACACACACACACACACACACACACACACACACACACACACACACACACGTTTTTGCCGGCATTTGTTTGCTCGTCTGTATGTGAAATAGCTCACAAAGTTGGGAATGAATTTGGATGAAACTTACAGCAAAAATTGATAATGGCACGAGGAACAGATGATTAGGTTTTACTGCTGATTTGGGAATTTTCATCAAGTTTTGAAGGATTTTTTAATCTTTTGGAAAACAGGGTCAATGAACTTGGAAGTTCCAGCTGCGCATATTTGAGATTTGTATATGCACATTAAGTGCAAGCTCTGCTCAGGGCGCTGCGTAGCAGGAAGCTTATGAAGTAAACACAAGGCTTTTTTTTTTGGGGGGGGGGCATGCGTGTATGGATGGAAATCATAGATGTATTATACTCTACTGTGGAAATTAGTTTCTTGGCAGGGGTCTAAGCTCTCTGAGTGCTTTTCTAGTTAACATTACTATCATCATCATCATCATCACCATCATACTTATGATGATCATCATGATGATGATCATTATCTATACATGGATAACTTAATAACCAAGAATTTCAACCAGTTTCAATGCCGAAGTGATGCATAACCCAGGTGGGGGAGGTTACCATATTGTACAGTAAATATTGTAAGAGGGGTATGGCACCTGCACCAATACAAACAAAGTGCTGTACGGGATGATGTCATAGGGATAAAATTTGTTCACAGGTCAAACAAATACTTCTTGCACACTTCACTGAATCAATGAAAGTGAATCTTACCATGGAGTGACCTATGCAACACATATAAACAAAAAGTTCTGAAGATATGATCACACAAAAACACGCATATACATGTGATATATGTCTGTCATAGCATTTTATATTTTCATGTTTCTTCTCAGTATTTCAAGAGAGAGAAGAACTAGCAAGTGAATATTACATGAGTATCACAGTGAAATAGTTTGCAAACAATATCAAAATGTCTGAATTACATTTTAACATCTCAAACATGACATGCATTTTTTGGCTGTGAATAAAATAAATGCATTATGCAAGTCATCTTTTACTAATGCTCTTTTAAGACAAGCAAAAATACAAATAAAAAAGAAATATGGCAAAAACAAAATCCCTGCAATGTTCACCTTGTCTGATTTCACAGAACAACATCACTCAATGTGATTCATGCATAAAGTATACCACATTAATTATGATTCAATTGCACCACAAAGCATAATACAGTTATCACTCAAGCTACATTGTAGCTGCATTTTAAACATAGCAAACATTGGTCATGCTCAGTCTTAGGTCCATCAAACTTGTACATAAAATGAGAATATATTACTTTATCTCGCTAAAATAATTTCTTTTTTTTTTCAATCAGAAACCACACACTAACACATGCAAATAAAGTGGAAATCAAGTAGAAATAAATTCTTAAAATGATGATTCCAAGATAGGTTATTCATTATTTTGTTTAAAACTTAATCAAGTTTTGTAAATTTGTAGAATAACATACCTCTTGGCATACAATCTCAGTACACACGCAGTTCTACATTAAATATACATTAGTAAGTTTGTCAGTGTTTTCACACATTCTTGTGAATTTCAAGAAAATTTCAGCTGTGGTGAAAATTATCTTCTGCTCTGTCCTTCAAGAAGTATGTTCTTCACATTTTGCCATCAGAAACAATTAGACAATGCCAAGGAAGGACATTCATTCTACAACACTGTTCTTTGCATCTCTCAATAATTGCAAAGAATCACTGAAAATATGCTTCAAGGTACTTCAGACAGCTCAAAGAGAAAATCAGGAAAGGAACATGTCAGTGTCAAGACTAGCTGATCAGTTAAAAAAAAAAGAAAAGTTGCATATTTATGCAGTTGAGGACTTTGGCAACATTGAAGCGAAATTCCAAAGCAATCCTGAATTTGATACACCAGTTTTCTCGTCTACAATGTACCTTGATTCGTTTCGTTACCCGTGGGTCTCTTACAATGATTGAAAACTGATTCAAGTATAACACTGTTACCGAGTAACTCAATGTGGTCGTATTCTTTCCACTGTTCCAGTCATATCACCAAATTTCTGTTCATTTGAAAAGACTGCAGTGTAATGTAATGCTGTTCTTAAAATACTTTTCATCCCTGCATGAAATAAATAGAGACAAGTGTCAGATTCATATACATATATAGCACCTCTGACACTGCTATAACACTTGCCAATAGGCCACTTTATTAACATATTCAAATTTGTGGAGACATTTCCTCAAACCTATCAATAAGCTATTTCATCCAAATTCAATGTATTTCAATACTCGGAATCCAGCCTGCTCACATTACTTGTTGCTATGTAAGGCAAGCCTTGGGCAAGCTGTGTGGTTGTTGGAAGCAACCATTCTTTTACAGTACTGCATAAAATTTGAATGAGTTAGTAAAGTGGTCTATTCCTTAGTAAAACAGAATGTATCATTTTAAAATACTTTCCACACAAATTCCTCCTGTGCACTGAACAAACACACCTGTTCCATTGGTCCAATGAAAGACAAAATTCACCTGTCTTCCTAAACAAATTCTAACTGTTCTCTACCAGTTTCCTATCAGGTGATCACAAGTTTACTTCTTCATAAACTTGATGTCCCGGCTGGTGCCAAGCACAAAGAGATAAACTGACCAGCAAATACTGCACACATTGTCACACTGCCATTACCAGCATTATAGTTGCTTTCAGTACGTCATCTCTTAAGCCAACACAGAGTGCCTTTGTCATAGATGAAAACTCCATCCAGTTTGCTTTGAACATCTTGTGTAGACTCTGAGTGGTGGGCCATCACAGAGTCCTGGATGCTACATCAAGATGATGTTATGATTTCGCCTGAAATTTTGCCCGATGCTGCAAGCTAACATTGACACATTTACTTCATAAATCTCTGTGTCACACACGAGTGGTTACCTCTGCAAGCCTTCGGGTAAACATACATACTCTTAAATAGCTACTGTTTGAATAGTTTAACATATCATATGTATTGTTTTCATACATTTATACTATACCTCACACACCCTGCACGTCCATCAGCTCGTATCTTTTCATTTTCATCCAATCCCAATTCTACATCAGACTGGAGACCAAAACTACACAAGTTTTCCATATCATGGCTGTAGGTCCATGAGAGTTTAGCACACAGAATGTCACATTTGCATAGATGCTCTCTGGTCACCATAGCAACAGTGGGTGGTATCCATGTCAGCGGGTCTCTGGTGACCTCAGCTAGTTTCCACGGCAACACTTGATGCAGACAGTCCTGTAAATATTAGCTCACCATTCTGTGTACTCACCTTATACTAGATGACCTGCTGTTCCTCTGGACTTTATAAAATAATGATTCACCCTGATTTTTTTTTTTGTACCCCTGTGCAGTGCGCTTCTCAAGCGCTAACACAGATGACTGTATCACCGAGCAGCGCGACATTGCACATCTTGGCTAATAGTGAATACAACCTTTACAATGTCCAACTGATAATGATATGATAGGACGGTACTGACGTAAAGCAGTGGTCAAAAGGAACACACACAGTAGATCATGCAGTAAACATAACCAAAGCATATCGTGGATGCTGGGTACTGAGTTCATAGAGCCTGCTTAAAGGGGCTCCAAGTCCTGTCCATAATAATGATGATGACATGACAATTCACATAGAAATCAACGGTGCTCCAAAGCTTGAAAGAAAAGAGACATCCTTCCATGAGAGCAAAGTCTTGAAGTGAAAGGTCAGAGACGGCCTGGAGTGGTCATCCACTCTCTGGTCATCCACTCTCTCTGCTGCTGTCTCTTCTGCCTTCTCACATCTCGCCATCCGATAGGTTGGCGGCGTCCGTGTTCCTCGACAGCATGTAGTTGTCCATGTCGATGGAGCGGCAGTTGTGGATGGCGTAGCGCAGCCGCTCCGCCATGACGGCCTGGCAAGAGTAGGGCGGGATGCGGAGCTGGAAGAAACACGTCTGAGCTGTGGGGAGTCCATCAATGGCCTGCTTGGATGTAGAGGGAATAAAAATAGAAAACTACTCCTCAAGAACATGAACCATGGTTGATACTTTTTTCATCTTTCTTTCAGCACAATCTACCCTTGTAAGAGGTGAATATTACATTCACGCAATGCTAGCGATTACTACCTTGCCAAAAATATCAAGAGCAAGTAGAATAAAACACAAACTATCATGAACACATTCATCCTCCTACAAGTTGATGTACAAGTTGACATCCTATCAATCGATTACTAGCTAAGTAAACTCTTCTGTATACCAGGGACTTTGGTCAATGTGTACAAAATTATGAAGATTTCTGTGCCAATAGGCACTCAAAACACACTAAGGGTTACGACAGTTGTTGTTATGGGAAAAAAACAAATACATGGGCTGGGGCCCTACTGAAAAATAATTTGCCCCTGGCAATACCGAGATCAGATCAAGCTTTACTGTAAAACATATCAAACATTATTAATCAAACTTATGCTAATATATAGAGTTCAGGCTGCACGCTCTCTCTTGACGATGGGCTAAGGTGACAATCAAATATTACGAACGTTAAAGCTTTTGCTTCTGTTCCGTGAAACCTGTGTTTTGTAGAGTTTATTATATATGTATAAGTGGAAAAGTTCTTTGTGCAACTTTTCCACTAATAAATAATATTCATTTCTGGTCAGTATTTCTGTTTGCGTTAATTATATATGAACGGGAGTGCCGATAGTGATTTGAAATTCAGGCTTTCAGGTGGTACTGTAATACACAATATTTTCGCGGCATGAAATTTTTGCAAATGGGGAGTCGACAGCCTTATTCGCAGCATGAATTTTTTTGCGAGTTGCCCCTAACATCCAATACATATAGTGTAGACAATATATTTAGCATGCATTTTAATTTTGCGACACTCGGCTCTTGCGAAATTTGCGAAATTAAAATGCACGCAAACATTCCTGGTTTTACAGTAATTCATTCAATTTTCAGTCATACTGGCTGGACTATCAAATATAAGCAACTAAAGAGCGCCCTCACCCTGTCGACCTTCATGATCTGGAAGCGCTGCGAGATGTCAGCAATGTTGGCGGGGAGACGGGAGCGACCAGAGACAAACCTCATGAAAAGGACCCTGTCCTCGTTGGTAAACTGTTCCAAGGTCTGCCATAGCCACTGGACCAACATGTGATGCTCATCGATCTCACGGTATCTACCAGATTCAATCAAACCATTCATTTACTTCAGTCATCATATAAAGCTGCACTGACTTGTCATAATATGGTACTTTTATTGACTCAAATTACTATCAAAAAGATTTTTTGACTCTTGTCACTTTATAATGTAGTGAAGATGATGTCACCAACTCTTTATCTACATAAAGTCAAATAAATCCTCATCATAAAGTAGAAGGTGACATTCCAAAGCACTTTTTTCAAGTCTTTGGAGGTAATGCTCAAAAGTAGATCTACTGCATAAATCTTTATATTTGATTAAATATACTTTGAACAATTTATAAATATATTAACCATTTCAGTGTTAAACAAACAATAATTATTCACAGTTAGGAAGCAATGCAAACCCTAAGTTCTATGTTGTCTGCTTGACAGTATGTTCTGCAAGCAACAGACACTCTGCATCTACACGTACCTTTAGTTACTGATTTTGGCGGTAAATAATTGTTATTGAGGAGGAAAATGGTGGAGTTGACTGACCTTACGACCCTCTTGAGTATGTCGACTGAGATGTCTGGCATGCCACACACCATCTGTTCCAGCTGGCGATAGGTGAGGAGGGAGAGGAGAGGGATGGCTATAATCCAAGACATGCCTTCCCTCACTGCAGCAACCTGTTAACACAGAACACAAGACGATCATTGAGGTCTGCATCATACATCCACTCATTGTGACTGTTAAATGAATCCTGGCAGTACCACATACTTTGACTTTACTCAAGTTCAAAGTTGTGTTGACAATGACACTTCAGATTAACTAATGAATTTCTGGTGTGACTTTCATAAAGAGCAAGGTGAAATCCTGGTAGAGTCATCAAACACACACAAAACTCAGTTGATTTTTGCAATAATCATCAGAAATGAAGCAAGAATATCGAAGAAGAAGGAGGAGGTAAGTACCTGTCTATCAAACTCATGAAGTCTGTAGGCCAGCGCTCTTTCTACATACTCCTTTCTGTTGCTGAAGGTCAGTGGGATGCTCCAGCCACCGGGGACGATGGGCACAAAACGGCCATCGGCACTCTGACCCTCAAAACTCTCCAGAGGTATCACCTGGGTGAGAGATATAGGAGAGAGAAAACAGAGAGTAAGAGATATTGGATATGTACAGAAATAAGAAAAGAAAGAGTGAGTGAGATAGAGAGGAAGTCTGAGATGTAGGTGTGGGTATGGTGCAAAAACAAAAGGTAGGTTCCACAAGCCAAATGAGCTCAGATGCACACTTTTACTTTGAAAGGAATTGTCCATGTCTTCCCTAGATTGACATGAATAAGGCACTATTAATTTGGTTTCATTTCCAAGGATCTTCAGGAAATTGTGCACTCTGTAAGTGTCACTTTCAGGTCAAACTAAATATCTGACAAAGTTCAGCATCCAGCCCCTTCCAGCCTTCTTGAATTCAAAGACTGAGGTCCCCAGTGATGCTTACAGCTTCTGTCTGAACCCTCTAAGCTACTCAAATCTGGCCTACACTTCCATGAAGCTTCGGGTCAGACTCACCTCATGGAACGTGTCCTCATTCACTCCACTCTTGTCAATATCACTGATGCTTCTCAGATTCTGAACATTCAGGAAGTCAACCTGCAGGAAAAAAAAAAAGAGGAATTGTCTCATCTCATCAAATCTGACATCTTTTGCTTCCTCTTTAACAACATAGGTACTGGGAAATATCTTAAAATTATAATCAAATGAATCCATATACTGTATACGCTGCTATTTTCAGGTACAGATATTTTCACGAATGAAGAGGTCATAGGCATTTTTTTGAGATTTGGTTTTCGTAAACTAATGCTGACGCACTATTACCCCAGCGCATAAAAATATTTTCCGTGCTGTTAAATTCACCGTCCAACTGTGATTCGTGAAAATTAAACCCTCGCGAGAATAACTGCTTATACAGTAGTCAATGACAAGAACTATTAATCTGAGCTATCCAGAAGAAATCATAAAGCAAAATCAAGAATTATGAAGTAAACTCAGATAATCTGCAACAAAATAAAACAGAATAAATAAAAAATTATATAAACCATCATCTCACTTCCTCTAGATCCTGGATTGAGAGAGGAATCCCCACCAACTGCTTCCAAACAAGGGGTGCAAGATGGAGGTCCAGGGGTTTCTTGGTGCGGATGGCCACCCCAAACAAGATGCCCAGGAACTTGAAAAGGGACAGGTGTTCTTCGGAATTGGCTGATGGGTTCAGCAGGAATCTGTCAAATGGAAGAGATAACAAAATATTCTATTCCGTTTGACCCTCTACGTACATTTGCCTCTTCATACCATATGTCCCCCCCAAAAAAAAAACAAAAAAACAAAAACAAAAACAAAAACACCCAAAACAAACTAAAATGGGACTCTCCGTAATGGTTACTTTGGAAATAGTGAATCAATCCAAATACAATTTCAGGGTATGAAACTAAGCTTATGACCCACATCTTACTGAAAAACCCATAAACTTTGCTTCAGTGGTCTAAGAGAGATGAGGAATTTTGTAGAGCATGTCAGGAATCCCTTCCCTCCAAGTTCTCTCCATTGTGTTCACGCATTATGCAATTCCAAGAGCATCCAACTATTAAATTTGGAAGAATCAGACTCATGACATGCTTTAAAGAGATCCACATTTCTCTGTGACCACTTAACCAAACTGAATGGGGTTTCTGCACAATATAGCTAAGATGTTATATTTTAAGACCCTGAAATAGCATTTAGACAATTCAATCATGTTGGAGGATTTCTATGCAAAAATCTGACTGTAATTTCTTTTGACATAATATATATTACTCTCATCGTTCAGCTCACCTGTCTCTATTGCTACCAGTCTCTGATGCAGCATTAGGAGTAGGGATGAGGAGTCCCACAGTGCCAGACTCCAGCTCCTGGCACATCTCTGTGATGGTGTCATCAAACACCCCGCCCGCATCATCCGCCCCCTCTCCTACCAGCTTCACCTTCCACGCCCTGGCTGGTAGGCGGAGGTCAGCAGGTTTTAGCCGCACCACCTGTTTGGCTATCTGGACAAAGATTGGCTTGCATTTCCTTCCTCTGCAATGAGCAAAACAATTCACCAAACAAAGATGTGAAAGTTGCTGATACATATATTTGAGAGTTACTCATAAAAGAGACAGTGAAATGAGAAATATCAAATATATTAGAAGAAAGAAATTCTTATGATAATTGACAATAACTGTATCATTAGAAAAAAAAATCACAAATTGGAGCATTGCAATAATTTCATTCTTTTTCTCAGTAAATCCAACATCAACAAAATGATATCAGAACATGATTCAACCTGTAAATGTTTTCTTGCTTCTGAAAACAAATCCAAGCAATGAAGAGACAACTGTTTTATTTTCTTTTGGCAATGTTTTGTCGATTTGTGTTTGCAGCCATGAAATGACCCCATACCTTGTGGCCAGTCTCTTGACAGTGACCTGTGGTCCATAGTTCTTTCCCTGGACCATGGTCCTCCCTATGGCCCTGACCATGGGAAGGGTGTAGACCCGAGGAGCAAGCAAGGGGCGTAGAGTGCCATCCATGAGGCCAGACATACCAGCACTGTATGGTCCAAGGGTGACGTGCTAGGAATTGAGGGTTTAACAGAAACAAAGATGAAACTCACAGACAACAGACAAGATTGGTCTTTCAATTTCAATTTTCAATTCAATTTATTAATTTCATAAAACTACGTTCAAAATATTTACAGAGATGTGTGAGTCAAAGGAGGAAATCATGCAAAAGCCTAGGGCTTGGAAATGTGAAAACAAAGAGGACAAGTATGATCCATGCTTCCAGTATTTTGCCCAATATTACCATATTTCAGCCATTATCATCTTCATCACATTACTGTTCAATCATCAACAGCAGCATCACAATCATTATCCTCATCACAATCCTCACAAGGAAAAGTAGAAATTACGCGGTGCGTAAAATATGTCCCCGCCGGAAGTAGCATTTAGTAGCAAAATGTACAATATCGGTAAAAAATCAAGGTCAAAGGTCAAAGAAGTCAAAGGTCAAAATTCTGTGTAGAAGTTTTGAAGCCCTCACCTAGTGCCATCACATAAAGCAAACGGAATCGAAATCGGGTTAGAAATGGCGAAGGAGTAGCATTTTGTAGCCAATGTACAATATAGGTCAAAAATCAAGGTCAAAGGTCAAAGAAGTCAAAGGTCAAAATTCTGTGTAGAAGTTTTGAAGCCCTCACCTAGTGCCATCACATAAAGCAAACGGAATCAAAATCGGGTTAGAAATGGCGAAGGTGTAGCATTTTGAAGCAAAATGTACAATATAGGTCAAAGGTCAAGGTCAAAGGTCACAACTGAAATTCTGTGTAGAAGTTTCAAAGCTCCTATGTAGTGCTATCATATAAACCAAACAGAATCAAAATTGGCTCATAAATGACAGAGAAGTAGCAAATTGAACATTTTGATCACACACGGACGCACAGACAGACAGACAGACGGACGGACGGACAGACGGACATACGGACACACACACGTACGGAGCCCGTTTCATAGTCCCCTGCTCGAACTCGTTCGGCGGGGACAATAATCTACATCAGATTCACCCTCATCACTCTTCATTCATCATCTTCTTCATCACATCATTGACACCGGTACAGATTACTTTATGACTCTGAAGGAAAGTTCGTCAGACTTATCACATCCACTCACCTTTTGTCCCCCCCCCCCCCCCACTTAGTAAAGCTGACCACAGTTATAGGTCAGAATTATACATTTCTCCTACTTCATGTTACATGTATGTCATTACATTATCTAAATATTCTACGTAATGAATAAGTTATCAGAGATGAAGCAGATTTCAGTTTCTAGTTTTTGTTGGGATAAAGTCAATACCTGAGCCGGATCCAGGTTCAGAAGTCTCCAGGATGAGTACATGAGGTCACTGAAGTGATGGAGGAGGCGGAGTCGAGACCGGATGCTGGCGGGGCTGCATTCCTTCAGTGCTGGGTACTGGGTTGGGATGCGATCCGGTAGACCCAGCTGAAGGGGGGATGGAGTGCCAGCAGTGCGGCGGGGGACTGGTGGAGCGGTCCACGCAGCAGAGTGACTTCGACCAGCAGAAATCTGACATCAAGATAATGATGACCAAAATTGATCAGTCATTTTAATCAGATGTTTCAAATCACAGATACTCAAAATGTTGAATTCACATACACCCAGCAAATTTACCCTGGACAATTTTAACCCTAAAGGGGCCGGGCTTTTTTGGCTATGCTCAGACCGGGGGGGATGGATTTCGCCCCCCCCCCCCCCCCCCCCCCCCGAGATCTCGGCCATCGGTGGTGCGATCGCGATGAAATTTGGCATGCGTGAAACCCACGTCATAATCTACAATATTGTGTCATAATATTTTTTTAAACAAGCAATTTCTAATTTTAATTAATTAATTATGCAAATTAAGCTCAAGATCATCAAGACCAATCATCACTCAGACACTATATAGTCAGTATTCCTTTCCATCAGTGTAGGGCAACTTGTCAGTAAGTTGCAATAGTTTTTCAATCTCTTTTCAAACCTCTTTAAATTATTATCTTCATCATCACCACTACAGTCATTGTCAGCATAATCAGCATCACCATCCTTGGTGAAATGATATAACACCACTGCCATTCATCATCATCATCATCATCATCATCATCATCATCATCATCATCGTCATCATCGTCGTCATCACCATCATCACCATCATCGTCATCATCATCATCATCATCATCATCATCATCACCATCGTCGTCATCGTCGTCATCGTCATCATCGTCATCATCGTCATCATCGTCATCATCGTCATCACCATCATCCCCTCCATCACCATAACAACCAATAGACCATTAAAGTCATCCCTGTCTTCTGCTCACCTGTTGTACATTCTTTCCCTGGAGTGACCCAACTAACACCGGCTCCCTGACTGTGTTGGTGTGGCCGAGTCCTAGCTGACCATCACCATTTGTGCCCCACCCCCAGACATCCCCCGTGCTGGTCAGTGCTAGGGTGTGCTCCGAGCCCACGGCAATGTCTTCCACGAAGAATCCCGCCAGGGCGGGGACCTGCTGGGGCCTGTTGGCGAGGCGCGCCCTGTTCTCTGGTAGTCCTGTCAGGCGATCTGATGAGAGAGAATGATATGACACAGATATGTTGATAGTGTGACTCTTTGCTATGCTTGATGTAACATATCTCAGCAAATGAGGAATGCTGAACAGGATGATCTTATAATGATGACAGTCCTGCATTATATGACAAGATACATAAAGAAAGAAACATATTCAAATATTTGCTAAATTGATAACAAATTTTGGGGGGGTGTTCATTTCTGAACTATCATGACAACGATGATATGTAAAACAATACAAATTTTGCGTTGATAATTGGAAAAATAGGGAAAGATGCAGACAGTGTCAAAATTATGAACAATATCTGACATCTCACCTACAGAGTATCAATCATTTATTGCATGGAAATCGATCCATACTACACAGCCATGCTCACATCTCTCACAAGCACAATAAACATTTAGGATGTGTAATATGACAATTTCCACCGTCTAATTGCTTGATGGGTGCGGAAGAACCTCAGAACTTGTGAGATGAGTGAGGTAAAGGAGAAAAAGCGTGGTACAAACCTTGTCCGAAGGTAAAGACTCTTCCATCCTTGGTGAGTGCAACAGAGAACTGAGTTCCACAGCAAACTTTCCTGATACCAACATTACACAAGGTGTCTACCCGCTGACAGAAAACAGGAGTAAGCAAAATATCACAGGTCACCTTCGGCATTCATTGCTTTCAAATATAAGTTAATCAATGATAGAAAAAAAAAAATAGTCTACTTCTGCCTTGATCATCTTTCTACAGATAAACTGAAAGTTTGCAGTTCAGATTAGCACACTAATAGAATAGCTAGCAAACATACATGTCCTTTTACCCCTATCTTCACAGGGTCTTCTCATACAAAAGTCTGAAAGTTTGGGCTTTAATCTTGTGCTTTCACTACTCTGTTGCCCTGAAAATAGTTCACGTTAATTCAACAACAATAGACATGCATTTGTCAGGGGCACTACCAGCATGGATTAAATTAAGTTACCATGTTGATTCACTTTTCATCGACAGATTAAGAATTTTTTATGTGCTTAGATCCACAGGGAGGATGTTTCCTGCAGATTCTGCTACCCTTACAAAAATGATCAGAAATCCTTCACTTTTGTTTCACACTCAGTGTTTCTGAGGGACAATATTTCCACCCTGTTGCTTTAATTCCTTGTGACAGAAACTAGGCAGGGATATGATCTGAAGATGATGCACTATTCACCAACTTTCCACTACTGCACAAAGGATGCAAGGTGTAATATACCTGAGGGAAAGACTTGGCCGTTGAGTTGCCCAGTCCCAGCTTCCCATAGTCCCCATCACCAAAGGCCCAGACTGTGTTACCATCGGCTGAGACACACAGGGTGTGGTTCATACCGCAGGAAACCTGTCCAGAACAACATTTACATCATTTTGTGGATACAAGACAGGTCTACCTCATTGGCAATATCTACTTCTCTCAATGTCCAGCACCTTAAAAGTGCTATTTAGTGTCATTATACAAACCTTTCTCAGCAGTAACTTTATCAAGAGCTCTCTGATTAACACAATCTGACATCAATACAATCAATCATCTTTTACACTAAATATCTACTTAAAGTTTAAGAAAATTAAGTTATCTTATTATTCTGATTGTTTCATAAAATCTAATTCTACCAAACTGCAGAATCTGAAACTCTTATTTTTCTCTATGCTACTGGCATGGAAGTCATTAATCAACATCACACTATAATTTTTTGTTATTATCATTACTATCATAATTATTATCATTATTATTATTATCATTATTATCATTATTTTTCTTCTTTTTTTTGGGGGGGGGGGGCTGTTTGTTTTCAATTTTGTTTAAAACAGTATGACCATTACAATATCAATATCATGACACTATCTGCTGGATGAAATAATGGGCAATTAAACTGGGTATTTACCTGCCCCACTGACTGGCCCAGGGCTACTACCGGCTCTGGAGTCTTCTTGTTGGAGGTGTTTCCATGACCTAGTCTGCCATAGTCCCCGTTGCCAAACGTGAACAGCTTGCCATCAGATGTTACCACAGCTGAATGTTTGAAGCCACAGGCCATCTTGGAAGGAGGGAAATGAGAAAGAGATAAATGATTATGATGATGGGGATGATGATGATGAAGATAATGTGAATGATGATGAGTGATGATACTGATGGTACTGTTAATAATGATGATGATGGTGATACTGCAAAAGAGGACATTTTAGCGGTGTTGAAATTTTCACTTATTTCGTACAAAAAGAAACTAGCATTAAAATAAAAGCACACAAAAATTTTTGCTTGCCATATGTTGCAATAGTTGATGTCTTGATTCCGCAGAATTAAAAACATGCAAAACTCTTCTTACTCGGCTGAGCACAAAAAATTAGTCGCATGAAAATATCCACTTTAATACTGATATGAATGATAATTATAAAAATGATGATACTGATGGATTTGATGACAATGATGATGATGTGATAGTGATGATAAAAAAATGACAGAGATGATGACAATTGACCTGTCTCAACATCATCACTATCATCATCATCATCATCTTCCCCATCATTAAATCATCATTGTCATCATCATCACCATATTCATCACCAACGTTATCATCATCACCATCATTTTCATCCCTGCATATTTACAGGTGTAGCACAGGACTTCACTATTTAAGTACACTGAGGAAACTAAAATCTCATTAACATGTCTCAAGTATTCTTGAAGGGCTTTATAGCGACAGTGCTGCATGGATGTTTGGTGGCAGCTCATTCCATAGTTGAGTTTCACAAGATTTCCATGTACCTGACATTGAGATTATACCAGATTTAAAGGAATAAATAGAACAAGAAAGGGGGGGGGGGAGAGGGATGCTGTGATAGGACAAGTCTTACCTGACTAATCTCCTCCCCCTGTAGTGCCTCTATCTGCCTCGGACGTCTCTGACGATCACTGTTACCATGGCCCAGCTTGCCATAATCACCGTCACCCCAGCTGAACACTTCCCCACTCTCGGTCAGTGCCATGGAGTGACCGTCTGACCCACAGGACGTCACCAGCTGTGTCACTACAAAACCTAGAGATAAATGTGTATCATTTCAGTAAGACCACAATGAATTATTCTGGGCAGAGTAAACAATGGTTGCAGTGTTAAAAAGGAACAGGAGGGAGGATAACAGATGAGATTTGTAGTATTCACTGTTTTGCACAGATAAACGCACAGGAGGAAGGCTTACAGAGATGAATGTGGCAGTTTCTCAAAGAACTGGTGAATACAAAAATAGTACACTTAAGAGCACCTTTCAACATTTGATATGTCACAAGCACACACCCTTGAAATACTAGCATCATCTTCAGACTCTGTTTTATGAGCCAAAATCATTGCTCTTCTACTAACCCACTTCATGATGCAAAACATCCTCAGATCATACTGCATATATACTTTTGTTATGCTGAAATCTGAATCTGTTTTACTACCATATGTGAATTGTGTCATGACCTGTGAAAGAAAGATGAGGTAAGAGTAATATTTTGAGCAAGAAACCCTACTGATCAATTCAGTTCTGTGTGTAAAGTCAAATACTGTATCTTGGCCCCACATACAAAGCTATCTTACATGTATGTCATATAACTTCCAAATATATTGACATGCTGTTACACAAAATAAACATACTATGGTAGCTACTGATCAATTCAGTTCTGTGTGTAAAGTCAAATGCTGTATCTTGGCCCCACATACAAAGCTATCTTACATGTATGTCATATAACTTCCAAATATATTGACATGCTGTTACACAAAATAAACATACTATGGTAGCTCTCTGGAAAGATGGAATCAAAATTTCTTGACATACCTTGAAGAGCGGAGACAACAGTGAGTGTGTGCAGATCATCTGAGTTACCCTGACCAAGGCGGCCATAACTGCCCTCCCCACAGGCAGACACAGTTCCATTGGAGTGGATGACAAACGTGCAGTTCTGGCCTAAAATCACCTACAAGGAGCAAGCCACACACACATATGTTCTTATTAACAAGACTGACATGTTGTATACAGACAAAGTTGTTTTCTGCAAGTAA
Organism: Diadema setosum; assembly: GCF_964275005.1. Lineage (NCBI taxonomy): Eukaryota > Metazoa > Echinodermata > Echinoidea > Diadematoida > Diadematidae > Diadema > Diadema setosum. Next base: position 1,615,897 of record NC_092691.1, on the reverse strand, counting down.
ACATGACCAGAATTACTAATCAAGCAAAGATTTGTTTCATGCAATGTGACATGTTTTGCAGAAAAAAAACCACTTCAGAATATTCACACACTCTTGACAGTCTAGAGATTAAAGGGGTTAGATCTATACCTTCAAAACAACTTAGTGTGGTCATCAACCTACACCGTAAATCTACATATTTGTTTTACCCTTTTTTGTAAAAATGATGCACAATATGGATATTAACGTCAACAAAACTTTACAAACATCTACTCTTTACTTGTTTTGAAACAAGCCTCTTTCATTGCAACTGATTGACAAATTGCCCTACATCGACGTAAATATTTTTCATGAATTTTCATGAATTTGAATAAGCCTCTTTCAGAAATTACAAAATACATAAATAAAATGACTCTTCCATTATCTTGAAGGACTGAGTGCAACACTAATTTGGCCTTCTGACCTGTTGTGCAGAGGAGAAAGAAGTGACGAGGTTGGGTGTGGTCGTCCCTCTCCCAGCCTCAGCCAGCTGACCATGTCTTCCACTCCCCCAGACATACACCTCACAGCGACCACCTAGCTGCCAGTCCTGGCGAAGAAAAATCAGATCAAAATTTGACATCAGATGGAATAGTTGGACATTAAGCAAGTAAAAGCAGTGTACAAATTTCAAATCTTTACACTGTTGACCATGACATATCAAATGAGCTTTCTAGACAACAGACTTCACAGGTCTACACTACTGTCTTGTTCCTACAGGAGTACTACTCTGGCATCAACTGAGCCACTGGTAGCAGACACGTTAGTAGGAGCATGAAAAGAGATATAACTTTAGAAATGGTTTTACATTCAAGTACAATGACTGATGTACCTTCAATTCATGTGAAGAAAATCTGAGACATGCGACACTGACTTCTCATAATCTCATCTACGTCATGTCCCCTACATTTATTGGCTTTTCAAATCAATTTGTCTAACCTCTGGCTTCTGTGTTGCCCAGGCCATAATCTGCTTATCCATGGTCAGCGTCCACTCCTGGCTGGACACTGGCCTAAGGCTCTCGCTGCCAATGTCCAGCCCCTCCACGTCCGGGACGACAAACTCGGGGGGCATGGCCTCCCGCTGGACCAAAGCTGTGGCAGACTTCATGGCCGTACAGAAGGCAGAGAGCCAGTTCCATTCTAGTAGGACCGGGGCAGAGTCCTCTCGGCAGTGGGTGTGCTGGAGGGGCTTGGGCCGGAGGTACAGGGCTGGACCAAGGTTCAGGGCCAGGGCCAGGGCAGCCAAGCACTGCAGGAAGCTGCTGTGGACCAGTTGGTCTCCCCTCAAAACATGGCCCTGGATTGCAGAGAGGAAAGGTAGAGATTAACTTCACCACAGATTATGGTCTCTGACACACATCACTCATTGTCATGAATATCTTATCAAAGAATCATATCTAAATTCAAAATATCATTTCATACATATAAAATAGAATATCAATAATCGCTAAAATCTACTTAGGTAACAGTTTTAGTTGGTCATTCTTTCAAATCCTCTAAACTTTATAGAAAATTCACTTCTTGTTATGCAAAAGATTTGTGAAATTTAAATACATATGAAAGTTCTTGTCTACACTATTTTATGCATTGAATGCCAGTGGCAATTCTTGAAAATTTCATGCTGTCAAAATATCTTGCTTTACAGTACATGCAAAAATGTCATGATATGTTCTATGTTTACTTGTTTGCAATGTGGAATATGATAATAATAATAATAATAATAATAATAATAATAATAACAATAATAATAATAATAATAATAATAATAATAATAATAATAATAATAATAATAATAATAATAATAACAATAATAATAATAATAATAATAATAATAATAATAATAATAATAATAATAATAATAATAATAATAATAATAATAATAATAATAATGATAATAATAATTGGATTTATATGGCGCTTCATACTGGCGTTTCTAAGCGCACTGGTGCTATTCATACAAAAAGACTAGAAAACACAATAACATTAACAAACCAGCATATTAACAGTAACAAAAGAAGAAGAAGAAAAAAAAAAATACATATGATACTGTGATACAATAATTAATAACTGACTGTGTGCGCCTCCAGGAAAAAAAAAAAATTACAACTGATTAAAAAGGTGAGTTTTGAGAAGAATTTTAAATGATTCAACAGATGAGGCATTCTGAATATAAAGAGGGAGTTTATTCCTAAGGGTGGGGACAATGGAAGAGAAGGCTCGGTCACCATAACAGGTTTTTGCAAGTGGGCCATGAAATAATTGGAGTGAGGAGGATGAACAGAGGGGTCTGGCAGAAGAGGAGGAGCGAATATGAATGAATACATTTCATATCGTTTCATTTCATGTGATTTATACCACAACTCAGTCTTAAACTGGACGTCCGACTCACCTTCTCAGCCATGTACTGTGTCTGGAGGATCATGGGAAGTCTGTCTAGAAAGGCCCGCAGGAAGGGAGCCTGGTGCAATCCCACAATGCCCTGGGAGACCAGCGCCATGCGACAGGCGGCAAAGACCCGGTGCTTGAGGTACCAGTCCTCTGAGCAGGTGGCCACCGTCAGCCAGGAAGACTTGGAGAAACAAAAGGCCAAGCAGGGCCCCGACGTCCAGCTGAGGTCTTGGACCGGTCCAGTCCCACGGAAGGTCTTCAGGACAACCCCTTCCTGCAGGACAAAGAGGAATTCAAACCAACGCTTTGAGAATACAGCATCACATTTTCATACTAAGATCATAAATTTTTAGTTCAAATTTCACAGTACATGGCAATTAAATGAACGGTGGCTAATCACATTAGCTGTAAACGGGACTTTATACTTTGAGTAACATTTTGAACAAAGTGACTGCCATAGAGATAGTGCAGTTGATTTGTAGACCAATATGAAGCAGAATACATGTTGAGCAATAAAATCATAAATATCTCATGTAACTACGAAAAGAGATTTGGTCACATATAACAAGACATAAGGGTGACTTGCGTTGAGGGTTCAAAGACAAACATGGATTTTCAGACTTGGAACATTTCATGGCCACAAGGCAGACATCTACCCAAATCTTGTGACTCCAGTTTGATTGTTATGTCCTTACTGGTAAAAATATTTAAGGATACTTGCACTGGTAGAAACAAAGTACAAAGTTAGTTATGTCGTCAATTAAATTTCGTTTTAATAAGCGGGAGAACTGTCAGTGGTAAGTTACGATATTTCAAAACTTACATGCAAGGCCCATATGTTCACCAGTCCTTCAGAACACCCAGACGCCAAGAAGAGACCATCAGAGCTAAAGGTCAAGTGTGTGATGACCCCTGTATGACCTTTGACCACAAGCAGCTCTCTTGGCTTTTCTTTTGGTATGGCTGGTTGGTCCTGGATGAGGAAAGAACATTATTGGTGGCATAACTATACATTAGTGTTTCACCACTGGCCTGCTGCTCACGCAATCTTGATCAGTCAGTAATATATATTTTAATGCTGGCTAAACACAAATTATGCTCCCTAGAATATAATAACTCAAATGTTCATTTGGCAACAGATGTTTAAAGTGCAAGCAGACTCTAGAAACAAAGTCAACTACTCGCTCACTGATCATACAGGTAAACTGAAACTTTGAGGACTATTTACCATAATGAATCCATGTCAGAATCTAGTAAACATATTATGTTTACCAAGTAATATTGTGAGTGGATAATTTTTTACTCTTCAATAAAATTTGAAAAAAAATATCTTCGAAAGGATGATCACAACAGTACAACAGAGCTTTTGTACATGACAAAAAGATCACATTAATTATCATGTTAGGTTAGCATTTCACAGATCATGGTATTCAAATGAATGGTGACTAATCAAATCCTACTTGAACAGGACCGTATGTTTTGAATCTACAAAACCCTTTGTGTGTTTTGAGTACTGATTGGCTTAGAAAATCCCATAGCATTGTACACAATGTACGACGTCCCTGAAACAGAAAGACTCAACATTGTGAAGAATGCATCAAACAGTTTTGAGTCTTCTCCGCAGAGAATGAAATAATGAGATGAGAGGCAGGGAACCAACCTGAAGGGGCGTGGTGGTCGAAGTGAGGGGTTCTAAGAACTGTCTTGGTCTGCTACCAATGGGCGGAGACACCTCCATTCGGTTCTGGTAGGGGACAAGCCAGGTGTGGAGGCTACCGGCCACACAGCCACTGGAAGAAAGGAATCAACAAACATATTACACAACATGTTTTATTTCCTCTAAGTAGCATCTTTTTGGTACAATGATCTCCTTATTTCAGATTTTAGGTTGCATATTCACACTGACATGAAAACGAAGAATGTCCCACTGTACCACTGAGTTCCCCATGTTAGTAATTTCTACTATGTAATTATCCACCTGTAATTGAATGCACATGTGACTGAAGTCCTACATGCTTTACCAGACATCAAGAGTAAATGTTTCATATTGTTGCAACTGATTGACAAATTGCCCTACCAGTGGATATGATGCCTGTCTACAAATCAGGAGGTCATTGGTTTGAGTCTAGCCCGAGTATGTATGCCTGTGAGTTTTATCATGGCTACTACTAAAATGCTGAATAATTGGTATGTTATCATGGCTACAACTAAAACACTGAATAATCAGTGTTTATATCTGACATCAATGCAGGGAAATTTGTCAATCAGTTGCAATAAACATAATTTGATGCAAGAATCATTAATCTAATACTGTTATTTCTCAACAAATATGTCAGGCAAGCCTCCATCTAAGAACAAACATTGCTGTTGACTCACATGGCCAGTAGGAAACAAGGTTTGCTGAGCTGTGGGTTGAGGGAACACCAGTGTAGAGTGGAGACAAGAGGGCAGGATGGGAGGTGGAGCTCATAGAGGCAGCTGGGCTGTTTACCAGTCTGAAGCCAGATTCTGACTGGGTCACCTGCTGCACAGCTGGCCAGGAGATGACCGGTGGGGTTCCACTCTACACACAGGACTTGGTTCTGTAGGAGAGACAGGACAACATGGAGTTTGATAGCCAGCTCTCTACTTCTAAAATACATCACTTCATCTTTTCCTAATCCTAAACAGACAGAAATTATTATCATTATTATTATTATTATCTTTTTTTTTAGGGGTGGGGGAGAGTGTGTGTTTAATCAAATCTATTCTTTTCACTGTCTCACATTCATAAAGGCTGGAAGTTTGCTGGGGTCAAGATTCCAGTATGTTCCATCATATGCAATGGCTTTGTGTTGGAAAGGCAGCTTTTTCTTTTCTGTCATACCAATTACATGCCATAAGGCAGCTCGTTAAGTGGTAGTGAAATGAAGAGGAAGCCAAACATAGATAATGTTTTCAAAACCAGTTCCATAATGATACCTAGGTAAGGAAATTGGACTTCGAGAAATACTAACACCACATAACCCAAAACAAACTTACATGTACAGCGTACTTGGCTAGATGGCATCAAAAGAAGACCCCCCCCCCCAAAAAAAAAACAAAACAAAAAAACAAACAAAAAAACAAACAAACAACAAACATAACTCTTTTTGTAAGCATTAGTAACAAAATCTGATGAGGTCTGTTGCCGTCGTCTTACCTCATGAGCCTCCAGGACAAAGGTCGGTTCTGGGTCAAACGAGTCCCGGCTGCAGAATGCCAGCTGGCCGTCTGAGTAGCCAACAGCAAAACGGTGATCCTCGTCATACCAAGCCAGGCAAGTCACAGCAACTGTGGAAGATAACATGTGGTTCAATGAATGGGACCTGTTGCCAAGGAACTTGGCACGGACAATTACAAATTGTTATTTGGTGTTTTTTCCCCAAGTTACTTAACAGGACTTTAATATGACTATTCTTCCTTGCAACTGATGACAAATTGCCCTACATTGACATAAATAAGCACAAAATTGATCAGTGCTATAGTAGTAGTCATGACAAAAGAACAACTCCACAGAAGAATTTCATGAATCTGGACTATTCTTTCACCACAGTAACATAATTCTTGGTGTTGACACAAAGCTGTGAACAAACTTTTGTAACTTCAGTTTTTATTCACTGAGTATATTAGACATGACAACCTTGTAGTTACCATCAAGCTTACTCATACATTTGGCTACATCCATCCTCAATAGAGTGTGAGAAAGATAAAGACGACGACGCACAAAACAACAGCGAAACGGAATGTGAAGATGAAGAAGATGAAGTTGAAGACAAGAAGAGGAAGAGAATTGCTGAAGCAGATTCTGAAGTAGTAGAAGAAGAAGAAGAGGACAAAGAAAAAGAACATGATGATGACATGAGGTGTAATAGATTCTGTACTGATATATACACACAGAGTGAGCCTGCCACCAGTTACATAACCCCTCACCTCCCTGCCGGTAGCACTGCTCCAGCTCCAGTCGGTGGAAGGTGGTATGATCCAGGATCTCCACCAGCCCCAGGGAGCCATCCACGCGCCCCACCACCAGCATGTCGGTGGTGGTCCCTGCCCTCCCCTCCAGTAACCCCTTGTGGAGGGGCCAGGTGAGGGCTGTCACCAGCTGGGGTTGGATGTCCAGATGACCACGCCCACCTGCAAGCAAGGCATCAAAGTGGAACATGTATCACAGAGAGAGGCACGTCTTGATAAAGGGAACAATAAATCATCCTCGACTTGATGTTCAGAGGCAATTGCATTCAACCTGTTGAGGACGAGTCCTGAGTATACTCGGGCAGGTGTCTATGGGAAATGTGTGTTGTGGCAAAACCAAACCGTCCTCAGTGGGTTAATATCAAAGAATTCTGCCCTAAATTTATAAACCTCTTAACAGCAACGGTCATGGTGTTGTACGGGCAGTTATCTAGGGTGTGGATTGATGTGAATTGTAAATGGATATAAGAGTGAGAGCAAGACAGGTCTGAAAGACTGACTGAATTCATGTCAAAAGGGTAATATCTGATATCCATACAGAAACAACAGTTAAATTTCAAGACATTGCAGTTTCAACCCCTAATTCCCTAACCATCCCTTAAAACAAGACCAAACAGAAGAAAAGAAAACAAAAGAAAAATCTTGGTCAAATAAAATGATTCACAGATTGTTCTTGAAAACACTGATTTCATCTGACGTCCACGCTCTACAATTCACCTGTTGCAAACCAAATATTGACCAGGTTGTCCACCGATCCAGCCATCATGCGTCCACTGGGAGTCCAGCAGAAGTTGGCCAGAGGGAGGCCGTCGGGATAGCGCCCCTTCAGGATGGCAATCTGGTCCTCGGTGGCCGAGAAGGTGCATATTTGTTGGGAGAGAGGGTGGGAGGCGGGGCTGAGACTCCATGTCCTCACTCGCCCATCACGCCCACTGGAGAGGAAATCGGCAGTTTTGTTAAGTCCTTTAGGATGTGACAAGAGTTGGGATATGAACAGCTTTTGCAACTGAGATCTTACAAACAAGAACTTATTGCAGCAGACATTAATTTGTTCATTGTCACAAGCTTTTTTTTTTTTTGCAGGAATCATTTGATTAAAAAGAAAAAAATCATTGTATCTCACATAGGACAAGGGCTCTTTGACATTTTTAAAATTGGGAAAGGGTTTTGTAAACACAGTTCTCCTGCTTACCGCTGATATGCCACTAATAAGTCTAGAAAATGAAAGCTAGTGAAATACCACCATACTAACTGAAAAAACTTCTCTTGAACAATGTCTTGTATGCATCATTGTGAGTGACTCATGGTCATACAGCTTCATAAATATGATTAACATCTAGTACTTTGGGTAAGACTACAATGTGGAAACAGCACAAAGTAATCTGCACCATATATTGCTTTTTTTCAGAGGTACATTGTTGAACACTTGCAAGATTTATGTAAGAGTTTGAACACTTAATGCATCATTTATATCTGAATGAATGAAAGATGGGGCACAGAATGGGTAAAGGGTCGACTGTAAAGGATCCTGAGGGGGAAAGGGAGGGGCACTCACCAGGTAGCCAGCAGTCCCTTCTTTGCATTCCACCTGCTGGCTGTCAGGGGTGCAGTGTGGGACTCCACCTTCTCCTGGGGGCAAGGGGGTAGCTCTGCCTGGGTGTCGGCCACCATGGGCAGGGACTGGGGGCCCCTGGACCCCGTCTCCTCCCGCACCTTCCCCGCCAACGCCTTGACCAACTGCTGCGCTGCCCACTGGCGATGTGGACTGGCTAGCCGGCTGGACAGGCAACAGGCTGCTAGGGCATTGGCTAGGAGGAGCGGGTTTGCTTTGGGCTTGGCATCTGAATCACAAGGATGCAAGAAGTATGGAGGGGGGGGGGGGAGAGAAACAAACCTTAATAATAAAAAAAAAACAAAAACAAAAACCTCAAACGCGTGAGCACTTGTCTTTCAAACAGCCAGTCTAAAACACACAACTCTCATTTAAGGAACATACATTGTACATGACAGATATTATAATAATTTTAGTACATTGTGTGAAGGCATAGAGTGGTGTTAGTAAGGTACTAAAGCGTTGTACATTACATTACTACTATTCTCATAGCATTGTGATTGGGGAGAAGTTTTCAGCACCTCAATATACAAAAATGGCCTCTACAAAAGAGAAAAACAAGCAACTGAATAGTTCCTCCAACTACAAATTCAAAGTCACGTACATCATGACTATCAGGACATACAACTAATATCCGTTTGTCTACATAAAGAAGCAAATGGGTAAATGATACTGAAAACGCAATTCTCTGTACATTGAAGCCCCACAATTCACTGTGTCACTTTGATCCTAACTGGAGGAATAAAACCAATGATCATCAAACCTTTGACTTCACCAGCAGGTTGTGACTTGGAGGTGGTTGGAGAGCTCTTAGCTAAGAGGGCCACTAAGGCCTTGGTGACGGCAAAGCTTGGGGAGGACAGAGCTCTCTGGTCGGAGCTGGAGGGATCGTCCATTCCAAGGCTTCCTCTCGTGTCTATGGCAGCAATGTTGAGACCACACGCAGCGGACAACAAATCCTGTGGAAGACAGTCAGGAGAATGTTGGCTTGACACAGAGACTTCCAGTCTTAAACATCAAGAGCTTCAAAAGGCCGACCTGTGCTCTTTACAAGTAGCCATCATCAACTAGAAAAGTACTTGGAAAGTGCAGACCTCTGCCAAGCAGCTCATTGCACGCTGAAAATTGCCCAATTTCCCAATATAGAAGCCTTTTGCTTTAAATGTCAACAGCTTAACAATTCCTGCTGTGCGGCGCCACCTTGAGTAGAACACATAATTTAGTGTGCGTATGCAAACCTCGAATGCACATTGTACACACAGCTTGAAATCCCAAGTTCATTGACCCTATATGCCAAAAGATAAAAGATCTGTTGAAAATTTATAAAAATTCCTGGATTGCTACAAAAATTTAATCATCTGTTCTTTGTCTCATTATGAGTCTTTCCTGCAAGTTTCATCCAAATCTGTTCCCAACTTTTTGAGTCATTTTGCACAAAGACAAACAAACAAACAAACACCAATGAAAATATAACTTCCTTCATTGGCGGAGGCAATATCATTGTTACTAATGCTACTGCTGCTGCTGCTACTACTACTTACTACTACTACTACTGCTTCTACTACTACTACTATTACTACTACATTTACTACTACTACTACTACTACTACTACTGCTGCGACTACTGCTGCTCCTACTACTACTACTGCTGCTGCTACTACTGCTGCTACTGCTAGTACTACCACTACTATTATTATTATAATATAGCTCTATCTCTACACTGATAAGACAAATCTTTTTAGAAAAAGAAAACAAGGATGTGTAGGCATAATAATTCACTGCAAACTCAAGCAGTTCAAACACTGCATAGAAAACTCATCTTGGATCTCAAAGAGTTCTACCTACCTTAGTGCAGAGCTGCACCAGTAGTTTGGCAGCGCTGGGGTTACTGGCCACCAGGGCACCAATGGCAGAGCTCAGGTACGAGAGACTGGACGTCGGCGAGCTCTGTGTGGTGGTGATGTCGGGCGAGAAGGATGACGATGAGGAGGTCGATGACCCAGATGGTCCAGCATAGTACTGTGTCAGTGTTGAGCCCACATCGGGGTAGGAGGTGGACATGGTGGTGAAGTCTGCGCGCCCGGCAGCAGCCAGGCACATGAGACGGACGACGAGTCGGATGTCGGCTAACCCAAGTCTCTCGAGTCCCTCAGACAGGTCACATGCTGACCCACTGGAGGAGAGAAGAGTCAGGAAATAGTCAGCTTCTGTACAGGTCACATGCAAACTTTTTGGAGCTCAATTCTCAACTCTATTATCATATCCATTTAAAAAATCACCTTTCAGAAAAGATTCAACATCTATAACATGTGACAAGAGAACAAAGTGGAAGCACTAAAGAATGTAGCATTACTAAGTGCTGAAAAGAAAATGAACTTATTCAGGGATGCCAGTTAGACTGAAAGAGAGAGCTTGAAATACATCTACATGAAGCTACTTTGTACGCAAATGGGCCAGAACTTTGATACTACCAGGGTCTGAATTCAGGCTTTTGCCTGAAAATTAAATTATTGTTGTTTCTCACAATAAAACTCAAGAAGGGACACTCACTGTTTACTCATGACAGCTTCAAAATTCAAAACTTATATTATCTAGGTAAACTGCACAGCATTTCTAATATCAATCTAAGTGTTTCCCCAATAAGAGTGGAAACACACTATATGCTCACATCAGTGGTATACTACCTGTACTCTTAACGATGGGTATAGATTAGGTAATTTGACAAAGTTTCAAAAAAGTTCAATAATTCTTACATAGTAAGATGTCATATTCCCATGGCATAACTTAAAGGGTGTGTACAGTTCTGGTTGAGGTGAGTATTTAGCTTTTAACGTTTTGCGAGAAATTCAGAAACCACTCTATGAAATGTCAAAGAGCATGCAATTCTAAGGGGTATCAAAAGTTTATTTGATGAAAATCGGTTTTGAAATGGCTGAGATATCCAAAAACAAGGTGAAACAAAGAGATCCTAATAAAAGGCATGGCCTGTAGTCTTTTATTATTATCACTTTTTTTGATATCTCGGCCATTTGAAAACCAATTTTCATCAAATAAACGTTGAATCCTTCGTAAAATTACATGCTCTTTCATATTTCATAAGGGGTTTCTCATTATAGGAACGTTCAAAACATGAATCCCCACCTCAACCAGTACTGTACAGTCCCTTTAATTTACACAAATTAGCAACCTTGAGATAGGTCATAGAAAAAAAAAAATAATGATGGATACATCAAATGAAAGAGCTCTGAAAACTCTGTCGAATTATGCCACAAACCAAAATATGATTTGGGGATTGACATTTCATGTTAGGCTCTTCTACCAGGTAGGAGATGAATGGTTCTTTCCAAATGACTTCCAAAACTTGCCTGCTGAGTTTGTTTACTGGGACAGCAGTAAGTCAATATCAGGTCTGCCAACATTCCCACATCCAAATCAGGGAGATTCCATACAGCAATCAGGGAGATATCTGTGTGCTACATGCATTTCAATGGGCAATAATAATTCCGAAATCAAGGAAATTTTAATATTCTCTTATTCAGACATGAACAGATTTTGACATTTTCAGGGAGACTCCTGCAGAATCAGGAGACTTGGCAGCTCTGCAATATCTAAATCTGTTGAATTTCCAATCTCACCTAACAGACAGTAGAGATAGCGCCCTCATCACCATGGAGCGAGCCAGTAACACCTGGGAGGCTACGGTCACCTTGTGGAGTGCTACGCCCCTCTCCTGGGCTGACACCAGTAGAGACACCTGCTCACCCAGTGACATCCGGCATGATGGACCACCATTCTGCACTCCATTTAGGTCTTGTCATGAAAAGAAGAGGCAAGGACTATTCAGACGAAACAATCCTTGATTCTTTTCTCATTCCCACTCATAACTCCAACACCCTTACCCTTCTTAACACACTGAAGACTAGTCCCAAGCATACTCATGCATGTGTCCATGGGGACATGTGTGCTATAGTAAAATCAGCTCGTCCTAGAAAGGTTTAACCTACACTGTACATTTGAATGGTAAATGCAGCACAAAATACTTTAAAGGCATCTGAACTTTCATTTTCTGCGATTAAAAGTTTTGAACTCAATCTTAAATATTGCTGATAAAATACAGAACAGCATATCCTGGCATACAGTCAGCACAGCTTTTCTTCTTCAAACAACACAATTTTTACAAATCTTAGATTTCTCACAGCATGGTTGCAGGTTATTGAAAGCAGTTTGATGGCAACTTTCTTTTTCATCGGTTAATTTTTTGTCTCTCAGTACTGGAACAACAAGAACAACCACCACCACCAACACCACCACCACCACCACCACCACCACCACCACCAACAACAACAACAACAACAACAACAACCACAACCACAACAACAACAGCAACAACAACCACCACCACCACTACCACCACAACCAAACAATGTAATATTCAGGGAACAAGTCTATCATTTTAAAAAGCCCAAACAGGAGACCATTGGTATCAACTCCAACGCATACAATTCTGACATCAAGAACCAAATGGGGGTGAAATAACTATGATGTGACCTGGAAGAGACAGAACTCACCACTCTGGTGACCACTGCAAGAACCACGCCCTCTGCAGTCTGAACAGGCCCTGGCCCCAAGAGGGTCTAGCTCCATGAAGTCCAGGGGTGCAGGGATGGGTCTGGTCTCTGTCAGCCCCAGCCGGTGCATGACTTGCTCAAAGTTCTCCTGTCCAGACAGAAGGAGCTCTTCATCCATGGCTGAGAAACCTGCATCATCTGGAGTGGTAGGAGGAAAACAGATATCAGAAACATTTGCCTTTTAAGAAATGCTTGGTCTTGATGAATGTGCTCAAAATGCAGACTTGACAGAAATAGTATTGGTGGGTGCTTTTCAACCAGTGGACGGCACAGCTCTTCCAGGTGAGGTGGGATGTTGGCCAGAAATGACATGAGAAAAATTTGTATTCGATCAACAGGGCCTTGAAAAAAATTTGCAGGAGCCGAAGCGGGCCACTACTGGTAGCTGAAAAATTTGGAGAAGCACGAGCTCGACAATCCACTATCCAATCAAAATTTTGATTCACAGGGTATTTGGCATACAAAGAATGTGCCATTATATATATTCTTTGGGAGGGGGTGGGGAAGAAGTGAAGGACATTCATATTTCTTCAATTCACATTACATTGGTTTAGAACATTCAAGTTGGTAATGTAATATGGATACTCCTAAATCCCACCACAGTTAACTCCCCATAATAAACAGATATAATACAGAAATAAAAGCTGAAAAGAATTATATCAATTCAATTTCTTTTGCTGAAAAATACACAATATTTACTTGCTGATACACACTTATTACCAATGATTTAGCCAAATGTTGGACAGAATTGGTTTAATAGATTATCAAACTTATCTTAATATCCAAAAGCACCTTCGAATTGACTTAACCCAGATTTTATATCTTATCCACCATGTGAGGTTTAAAACAGACCCTTGTAATACAAAATGCTGTTATACATTAAGCACAATAATAACCTTTCCAAACTTCCCTGGCTGACTTTCTGCAAATGATCACCAATAACAGCACTATCTCTGCGCTTATAATTAAAGTTAAAGTTTGAAAATGTTGCTGGAGTATAATATAAGATCTTACCGTCCATGCCTACATCAGCACCCATCCCAAGATCCACAGCAATAGGAGACTGCTGGGGGGTCTTGCCCTGCTGGTACTTCTGCCGGCAGTCCTTACACATCAGGTAGTAAGGCGTCCCCGTACCACACGCCCCTCCAAACCAGCCGTCCACGTAGGATCCGTTGCTACGGTAACCCATGTGGCCACAGCTCCGCCCACACCCAGGGTGGTATTGTCTCATGTGACGATTGAAATGGGTGATGGAAGCCCCACACAGCTCACATACCACCTGGGAACCTGGCCCCTCGTAGTCATGCGAAAGCTATCCAAACAAAGAACAAGCCAGGAAATTAGTCATCTACAATAACAATAACGCTTGGAGAGCAGCATATGGGAATTAATGCACACAATTTAAAAGTGAAAGTACAAAAAGGCCACAGACTTAGCACTCAAATGCCAGTGCATATTTCATGTACATTAACCCTTTGTGTACTTTGAGTACTGATTGGCAAAGAAAACATTATAGCATAGTACACACTGTCAAAAGTCCCTGACACAGAAAGGGTTCAGCAAATCTTACATTCATAAAAAAATGCATTAAGCATGGCACATTAAACTTCATTCTTAATGTCAAATAGTTTCACATCTTTAGTTTCAAAATAAAGTAGGTAACTGTAGTTTGGGAAATCTGTTTAGACTGCAGCCTCACAACTTGCTGAGCATATCACAGATTATAAGATCAGCTAAGATTTCTTGAAAGCTTGAAACAAATAATATAAATATCATGTTATGAAGTGGATATGCCTGCTGCTAAGGAAAAAGATACATCAGGTTGTATCAGAATCTACGAAGTGAACAATAGAGGGCAGTGTTCATACCTCCTCATACCAGAGACCCAGGAGCTCCCTCTCTGATGCGATCTCATTCAACAGCGACGTCGTCTGACTCTCCTCGACATCCATCTCCTCGTCGTCAAAGATGACGACGTCCTGGAGATGCTGAGGAAGAGGTCCACCCAGGAGACTGCTCCCCATCCCCATCAAGTCTTGGTCTGGTGGAGTGGGGGGTGGGGGATTGAAGAACCAGAAAAACTTTACTTCAGATTTCAAAAGTTTTGAGTTGGCCCTACAAACGAGGAATTTTCACGTGCATTTTAATTTCTCGAATTTTGCGAGCGCGAAGATTCGCGAAAAGATTCGCGAAATTAAAATGCACGCGAAAGTTCTTGTCTACACTATATGCATTGAATGCCAGTGGCAGTTCATGAAAATTTCATGCCGCAAAAAAGGCCGTTGGCTCCACTCCTGATTCATCTTACCATGCTTATGAGTGGTCTGTTCATCTTAAGATATTGTCATGGTCAAAGGATAGAGGTGATAGAGTGTGGTGAAACTTGTGTGGAATACAGACATTTTAGCATTTTTGTCAATACCAATCCTTCCTCAGCCAAAGATGTGACCTTTGACCCAACCTGGCTCACAAAATAATGAAGGCTTCTAGTTAAAAGTTAGCACATGGTTGGACATATTTTAAGTGGCAGGTCCATTTCAAAAGAAATTGACACCAGAGTCCAAATATCTTCTTACAGAGCAAAAATGTTAAAGACAATCCTGACACTGTCTACTCTGTTGGATGTGGTTCTTACATGGGACACTCGGTGTGTCCAGACTTCTTGCCATGGCATTGGCCAGAGAGGACAGGTCAGCCACTGCCCGGTACCTCTCCAGACGAGACGGAGGCCGCTCGGTGGACACGCCTGGTGTAATCTCTGTCAAGTTGTTCTCAGTGCTGTCCAAAAAAGAGAAAGAAAGAGTAAGAGGTGGAAAAGAAAGTAGGAGCAGACGACAAACAGCAATGAAAGAAAACAAGACTTCAGTTGCTTTATTCTGCCTAAGAGAAATCAATCAATCAATCAATCAACCAATCATCTGATCAATGAATCAATTAATCAGGTCAGTAGAATTCTTGAGATCCATGGACAAAGATTTTACCATGAAATCAGAAAATTGCGAAATTTCTAGCAAAATCTAACAATGTAGCTTACTTCAAAATTAACAAAGAAAATGTTCTAGGCTTGATGGGCTACTTAGTCAGTGCACTGCCAGAGAATGAACCTACCTGCAAACACAGTTTTGCTGTGCTTTATGTGTAAATTGGAGCAGATTGCTTGATCTGCTAAATGGACAGATAGGAAATCTGAATTTATTATGACATAATTGCTTGCTAAGTAGATGCAGCAGCACCTAGCTAAAATTAATCTTGAAAACACTAAAAATATCCATGAATATCAGCGCTTCTTTACATGGGCCATGCAGCAAAAACCTTGTAGACGACATAATATATCTTTTCCTTGAGAAATTTTTCTTCAAATCTGAATGGTGGCCTCAGAATGAACAGTATTGCACAGGTGAAGTATTCACGGCAGGACTGTCACAAATTAACCACCAAGAGAAGTGAAAATAAGGAGTATTAGCCATAAACACAAACCCTGATTTAGCACAGAAGAAGCACAAGGATAGTAAGTCAATTGGATTCATGCTGCATCTTGTCACAAATGTACACACAAGTAGTTGTGTACATGTATCAAGGCTGTATGCATGGTTGTTTTAATGTGTACATTGTATGTACACAGGGTGACCAGATTAATGGAGAACATTCTATATGATATAGATATAGTACATACAGGCTGACCAGATCAGTGGAGAATTTTCTATGTGGTATACAATGTAGCTACAGTACATGTATGCATGTGACAGGAAATACATTATAGCTCACTCAATCTAGAATGATTTAACCCATTCCAGAAAATTCTAGGAAGTGCTGGCTGAGTGAGGCACTGCCCTTGTAGCCCAATGTGATTGGTAGTTAATTTTGGCAATGATGTTATGCACATAGTTAGGCAGTGAGTCATCCAGGATTCCTGGAATTTGGACTTGCTAGTATGTTCAGGTATGTGGCCCCAGGTTGGAGAAAATTACAGAATGTACTAGAAAGGGGTGAATGGATAGTATATAAGCCGGAGAAATTCTGAGGTAGGCAGAGTACCCAACACCTCTGCTCTGAGAGTTACGTCACTTCTGGCTCTGAAGCGACTTGTTATAGTCAGTCCTGTGTTACCTGCTGACCTGCTATACAAATTGTGTTTGTGGAGATATGGCCTGGAAGACATTTTGCCTGCAGAGAATTAATTTGCCTACGTTGGAGATAGACTCCATATTTTAATGTCAACGGACATTATTATGGCAAAGCTGTGACGGGCTGGATTCCTTGCTGGACATTATAAAGTGAATCATCATTCAACACATCAACTGAACTGGACTTGGTCGTCATAACGTTTGGATTCTACACGTTTCGCTGTGAACATTATACCGTGGACATCTATCGCGGATTTTACCCCGGATTTATACTGTGGATTAATGCAACCTGAGCCTTTGGATTAACGTCGGAGGAATCAGTCATCGGTGCATCAAGGATCATTCATCTGTGCATCGAATATCGTATCTGGTCACTTCAAGGACTATGTGATTGAATTGGCTGTAATGCATGTAAGTGATTCCATTACCGACTTATAATTGTGGTATTGATCATTATTGTACTGATGTGAAAACTGATTACGAGTCTGTACCCACAATATCACTGTTAATAAACCGCCTGAACATTAGTTGATTGTTTCTTTTGTGCGATCATTCTCAGAGTGATTTTGGTCGTAACAATCTACAAAGTTTTCCATCAACCACGCCAGACACAAAACTTACTCTTCCAACATGTAGATGGATTCCTCAATCCCAGCATCCAGTCCGGACTCCCTGTCGCTTGATGCTCCCATCACCTCAGACATCAACGATCCCTCTACTGACAGCGCTGTGGTGTTCACCCCCATGGCTGCCCCTCGGATCTCAACGTCCTCAATGCCTTCTTCATCGTCCTCTTCTGCAGCCGGTTGATTTGATTGAGGGTGCTCCAGCATCCAGGTTGCCACGACGCTGATGCGTTCCGGGTCAAGATCTCCTCTTGTGCCTAGTGGGAATGGGACGTGGATTTGTGGCAAACATACAAACATTATGAGTACAGTAACAACAGCAAACTGTTTATCCGAGAAGTATTAACATAGAGAATATTGCAATGCCACATAAAGTAAATCTTGCAAATTTCAGATTCAACCACAATATGAATACATGGTTTTATTTCCTTCTTTTGTTCCTTTTATTAGTCAGAGTATCACAAATAAAGACCACTGAAATCAACTACCATACTGTAAAATATGTATAACAATTACAAGACTTCAAATTCATGAAATTCTTCCATCTGTACAACAACTTGCCAACTTGTTGCAATAACTATGAGACTTATTGCTCAAAAATACATAATTTCAGAAACATGATTTCTACGAGTAATCAGAACAAAGTGAGAAGGTTGAAAGTAAATCTTTTCACAGATTATAGAGGCACAACAATTTTCTTGCAATTCCAGGGGAACTACCAACTTAGTTTTAGTGTGCACTATGCTCAAATTCACATGCAGCATAATATGGGATCTGCTCTGATATCTAATCGAAGGCATTTGGACCCTGGAGTTGGTGAATTGATAGTTGAGGTATATTACCCGTGGCTTCAAGAGCTTCCTGAATGTGTGGCATACGGAATCCCATCTCCAGAAGGGGGGCAGCAATGGGCGGGGGAGGGGGTGAGGCTGCTCGCCTTCCTGCTAATCTTGCTGCTGAAGGGAAAATTTGAGGTAATCAGAAGGTAAAGATGTGATAAGGTGAGATGGTACAAGGTTGTTACATATACAAGCATCAATAAATTACAATCATTTTTCGTACATTTCAAACACAGTGCCATTCTTCTTCTTCTTCTTCTTCATAAGGCACAATGCACCTGGTCGATACTGTTTGCTGACTATTGCTAGCCACATGGAGTGAAACACAAGGGGTTGGCATCATTCGCCCATTGTCTTCTGTGGGGTTCTTACTAATATGTCACACTCTACTATGAAATATCTCAGTAGTAACATCTTCTAATATAAAGTCAACAAACAGCTTAGTTTGTACTGTCTATGAGATATAAAAAATCTATTTCAATCTTGGAGCAAACATGAATGCATAAATAAAAGTACAAAACACGATACAAGTGAATCATTTAATGTTGACACAACTGACTCATATTATTGAAGTCTGCACTTGCACTGGGTTAAATGAGAAATTGTAGATATGTGTATATTGGCTTAGTTCTGAAAAGGAATACTGATGTACTATCAGAACTGTATCAATTATCTTATCACTGATATACAAATTTGGTGAGCTGAAGTCTATGCTGTGATCTTTTTCCATGGTATACCAGCATTATAAACAAACGAGACCCTGAAACATAACAGTGCAGCTAATATACTGGAATAAAATTCTTGTCTTTAATCCTTACATGCTGCAGCTTCTCGGCTGATCTCACAGGGATCAGGCGAGGGTGGTGGAGTGTCTGCTGGTACCCTCGGTGGTCTGGTTGGCTTCCGGCGTGCTATGACAGGGGTGTTGGTGATGCGCCTTGGACGGCGGTAGGCTGGTGGGAGGGTTGAAGATGGAGTGGGTGGAGCTGAAACAGGTGCAAGGGACAGCCCCTCATCTTGGGATTGGTCCAGGGATTCCCCTCCCTGGGAGGTGCCGGAATCTAGGGGCGGAGACTGGGAGGGCTTTGATGGAGCAGCGAGAGGATCTATGATAAAAAAAAAAAAGACCAAGATTTGAGATGCCTTCCCTCTGATGTAAAACCTCCAAATCTTCTGAGATCACTATTGCTTGATGAGGAATGGAAAGTGAGAATGTTGACTGAATACTGTACATGCCATATATTTCGCGACTCTAAATTTTTACAAATCAGAACTTCCCGACGATTTCGCGAGTGTTTAAATTTGTGATTGTGGAGTCTTGTACAAAATGGAGAAATGTATGTACAGTGTATACGCATACATCACACTCATAGCCTGATCGGAGTCAATATTTTCATGTGTCTTTAATTTCGTGAATAGCCCCTGACTCGAGAAATTTGCAAAAAAAAAAAAACCTCGCAAAATATTTGGCGTATACAGTAGATTGACTAAATGTTAACTCTTTTCACCCTTTCAGTGCCAATAGATGTAAATGTACATTGCCAAATTTTTATTTGCATTTGGTTAATCAAGTCATTTGTAGCAAGTGGGTTCGTATAATTTAGAGGTACTGCGAGCATGCAATGCCTAAAAATCTGTGAAAAAAGAAACCACGAGTCATCTGTTTTATAAAATAGGTCAAAAAGTCCCCAAAATATGACTAAATGTGCACTGACCGTACTCTTCCAGATGCATGGAAAATCAAGCTTTCTGTTAATATCAAAACGCAGTCAGTGAGAAATAATTATATGGCAATTGCCCAATAAGATTGCAAGAATTCCCTAATCCATTTATAAAGTGCTTTGATAACGTTGAACATACCATCCCTGCCCGCTGCCTCCCCTTCTTCCAGTGCGAATGGCGCCCCTGCTGTGACCTTGAGTAGCATGGCCTGGGCCCTTTCCAGCTCAGCGACAGTGACGACCCGTTTGATGGGCGAGGGCAGCACAGCCTGCTTGACGAGGCGTCGCATGATGGAGCGCAGCGTGGTACGCAGCTCCTCCGTGCTCTCCCGTGGCGAGTCGGAAAACTCGCCGGGCGACTTGGTCCTCGTGGTCGACGATGACGGGGTGGATGAGGATGATGGTGAGGACTTGTCTCTGCTGGTCTGACGCTTTGCTGACTTACTGGAGGTTTCAGTCTTTGGTACAAGGAGCATCTCGGCATACTTACTGCATCCCATAATGGTGCTCAGGGATTTCATGGCCCCAACCTGAAGAGGGTGGGAGAATTTGCAATAAACACCACTAATGACAGAATAACATACTGAACATCCTTGCAGCTACATGTTACCCTGAACTTTGACACATCAAACTTAAGCTAGAAAAATGTTATCATCCACGACCAAAGATAAAACTCTTGTTAAGTCTAAACACAAGCATACCACTCCAATCATACTTACAGACACAAGCTCCTAAAATTGTATAAGTTAATATAGTGATGAAGATTCACATACTGGCAATTCTATTCCTTGTGCAGCCATAATGTGCTACTTCAGTGCACTTGGTGTAATATGAAAAATATCGGGGGAAAACAGGGGAAATTAAAAACAAACAAACAAACAAAAGGCTTGCAGACAATTCAATGCACACATCAAATATTACTCCTTCAAATATGATGTCTCTACATATCAAATTTCAGAGATAAACAGTAAGCAATCTGTTCAGTGGTAATGGTCACTAACTGTCCCTATTCATATTGCTTGAAGTGACCACAACATTCTTTAGTGTCCAGTCAGAGTGGACGGTCAGATCTCACCCTGATATATGCAAGCATGACTTGTTTAATTTCCAGCTTGGCCTGTTCAATGGGATCAGCAGACTTGGTCTTGACACTGCCCCTGGTCTCTGGGGCAGGATTTGGCTCTTCTCTGCTGCTAACAGTACTCTTTGCTGCAATGAGACAAAATGAACATTTTAAAGATATTTGAGCTTCTTGTAAACATGGAAATGCAAGAACAGTTTGGTATTTGGTCTGGAGATACTACAGTCTTTCCAAGTTTTAAGAATTTGAAAATGAACTGTTTACAAGTATAAACTATGAAAGGGGAGGGATACAGACTTCATATCTGACATTTTGCATAGATTCCATCTGGAGTCTGTTCACAATGAATGGGAATGCATAAATAATCCTCACTGTACTTTCAGACAGCTTCGCTTCTTTTGAACATAAACTTCATTTGGCTTTTCAGTAAATGTGAAAGCAACACAAGTAACAAATGAACTTATTCTCCACACTGAAAGATATTCAGGCAATAATGATCACTGCTTTGATATTTTTTATATGCAGCAGTGAGGGTGAGTAACTGAAACATGAATATATCTGACTGCCTATAAGTTTAAGTCCTGGTGTGAGCCTAGATATACAAGTCAAACTTGCAGCCAATGAGTCTCACCTTCTGAACTGACTGCTGTGTCACTAGAGTTTGTGGTTCCTTCTGTTGTAGCTCCATCAGGCAAGGCAGAGTCGCATGCCTTGTTTGCAGGGATGGTTAGGTGAATGGTGGCAGTGCTGATGGACATTGTGACTGACGTGGCAGGGCGAGTATTGGTATCGTCAAACATGCTGATCGTCGGAGCGGTGGAGACCGTCTTGATGTCCGTGGCCGGTGGGGTGGTTTCGCTGGAGCTCATGGCGTGGATGTCTTGCGTGATGCTCTGGAGGACTTCTTCCACCATGTCTGTCGTCACGGAAACGGCAGATGATGCAGGTTTCTCCTCCTCGTCAGCGACTTCAGAACCTGTGCCCGAGGTCTCAGGGGACTGAGCTGGTTGCGTGTCTTCATTTGACGGAGCATCAGAGATGGCCTCCAGGGCTAGCTTGAGCTGGACAGAACTCACCTGCTGTGAAGAGTCTACAATACGACAGCATTGCAAAGACAAAACAGACACTGACAAACAGTTATGGCCATGTCTAAAGGTTACATTCACAATGACATACAAAGAAAACATAAGATGGATACACATTTTTATTTGCTGTGTTACAATTGTTTACACAACATGCCCACATTAACAGTCTTTGGAAGATGCATGAAGACGTTATTGCTTATTGCAATTGATTGACAAATTGCTCTACATTGACGTAAATAAGTACCCGCTGCATGCTTTAAGTATTAGAATCAACATTTGCCGTCGGGCAGAAGCTCGGTGGTCTAGTGGTGATGATGCCTGTCCGGAAATCAGGAGGCCATAGGTTCAAATCCTGCTTGAGTATGTACGCCCATGATTTTTTATCATGGCTACTACTCAACCACTGATCAATTCAGTGCTTATTTACGTCAATGTAGGGCAATTTGTCACTCAGTTGCAATAAAACACCTTGACGGAAGAATTTCAAGAGCTTATTGCTCATCTACATTTGTTGAAATGAGGGTCTTGACTCCCACCCCTCCCCCTCCCCCCCCCCCCCCCCCCGAAAAAAAAAATAATGTTAGGACATTAACAGGTGTCAAATGATGCTGAGGAAATATGCTTTAGTCCATTCAAACATCATTAAGTGCTCAATGCCACAAACATGTGGCATTACTTGTCAAAACTCTACCACTTTTGCAACTCCTCGATGAAGTGGTACTTCAGTCTCCTTGGTTCATTTCATTCAGTCATATACCCAATCTTCCTTACTTGTCTAATTTTTCTTGTACAGATTGCAATCCCTAACAGATTAGCAAGCATATTGCTGATAAGCACAAACACCGAAATAAAAGAAAATAACAATTTAATATGAAATGTTTTTGATCACTCTTAGTTTTGGAGATATATAAGAGAGTTTTGGAGGCACTAGTATATGAAAGACTCATGCCAAAATGTCTCTAATACACCAATGCTAACCCTTTCTATGCCAGTGAGTTTGGACAGTGTCTAGAATGCTATGGGGTTTTCTGTGCCAATTTGCACTCAAAATACACAAGGGATTAAGCCAACTAACCTGCTGAATGCTGTTCTTCATCCATGGCTTTTGCTATATCATCATCCAGAGAGCGTTCCAACATCTCCTCCTTCTCCTGCTCATCCTCCCTACTCCTTCGTTCCCTAGACTCTCTCTCCACCAGGGAACCGGTCCCTTCCTTGGTCCCCACCTCTTCCCTGGACCCCATCCCTTCTCTCGACCCCAGCCCTTCCCTGGGGGATGTCTTGGGGGACTCTTCAGCCAAGCCGGACAGGAGGGCTAGGTCTGAAAGGAGGGCTGGAGTCAGGCCATGCAGCCGGCTGGTGTCAAAGATCATTGGCATCACTGCCTCAAGGTTTGCTATTGCACTATCACTGAAAGGAGACAGTGAGAGAGATGATTGAGTGAAAGGGAGGAGTGGACAGTTAACACTACATTAGACAATACCATGAATGTGAGTGAGAATTCTTACACCTTGGCTACTTTCAATCTTACTACATATCAAAAAATGAACTACCCACTGTAACAATACTCTGATCTACATCATTACAACTGCCACTCTATCAATCATGGAATTATACACACATACGTTTCCACTGTACAGGAACAGCCATATTTCATATCATCCCTGGGTTGACAAGACCTCGTATCTCAAAAAGCATTTATTTTCAGGAGAGCAATGTTGTTTTTTTTTTTCATTTTCACTTTTTTTCCTTTTTTTTTTGTTGGAAAAATAATATTAATGTTGACATCAAATAACGTAGAAACTTTGGGTTTTTTTTTTAGATTACATTGATAATTATTCTGTTATAAAAATCAATTAGTATTACTGACATCTAAAGTTGAGTTACGAGGTTTTTTAATATATGCCAAGTGAGATACAAAGTCTTGGCACTCAAGAGACAACATGCATACAGTATCTCTACACTGGGAGTATGACTGGAAAGTAGTGATGTGACTCTCATACCTGATGCTGGCATCTCCTTCATCCCACTGGACCTTGGCCGATGCGTTTCCAACCTTGGCAACGCCCAGGAGGACCGCCTCCCTGGAGCTCTGCCGGTGGATACAGCGCCCTCCCATCCTTAGCCCCCTATCGATGCCTCCAATGACAGCTAGCGCTGGCCACACCCTTCGGCAGCTGGCTTCCACAGCTTGGTTCAGATGGTGAGAAACATTGTGTCATGTCTATTCCTATCCACATATCAATCACTCCTTTACTTCACTCAGGCAGTCATGAAGTTAGAGAGTAGTATGAATGCCCTGTATCATTAAAGTCACTATCTACCATTTGCAGATGAGAAAAATAACAGCTTTATTGTTTTGAAATAGTTCTAAAATGTGAATTAAGGATAAAAACAATGTCAAAGTGTTACTCAGTATAATCAATGTTAAGTATTGTTAAACATTACAAAATTTCTATAAGGTAAGATGTTTTGTGATACAACTGAACTATACATATGCATCAAATGTTATAACTCAAACATCTTTTTTTTTAATCACTGCCCCCAATGGTAAACAGTGGCTTTAATAAAAGCATGTAATTTTTGATATAATTTTTTTGCTCTTATTTTTCTCACTACTGATGATATAATGACACCCTGAAATCTTCTTTAATGAAAAAAAAAATGATTACCATAACAATAGATACATGAAAACATTTCATTTCATTGTAGCACTGTTCCATATTTCATACTGCTTTACAATAATCAGATATTAGTACTATGTAAATGTAAATGACAAACTTGGACATGCATGAGTAATGATCATACGCAAATGCTCCTTACCTGACAAATGAACAGTGTCATGTCCTTAGTTTAGGTCATCACAACTACATGTACAATAAAAATGACCTTAAGCCAACATTTGCAAGTTTTCTAAGGAAACGTATGCACAAACACATCTTTACACACTCACTTCTTATTTCAGGTGATTCAGTTTCCTTCTTGTCTTCCTCTTTCTTCTCTTCTGTCTCATCCTTTGTTCCATCTGTCTTTCCATCCTCCTTTGCTTCATCCTCCTCGTTATCCTTCCTTGGGGAGTCTTTTGTTTCTTCTATCTTATCTGGTCCATGGTCATCAGTTGAAAGGTCAGCAAGAGACACACTAGGTGTTCTGTTTGTTGTGTCTGTCTCATCAACCTTGTCCACTCCCTCCATCCCGTCACTGTCCACTGTCACATCAGCATCACTCCTTTCTATGGGTACAGTGGGCGTGTCCATGTCACCTTTGACCTCAGGCTCACCTTTGACCTCAGGTTCACTTTTGACCTCAGGTACATCTTCTGGCCTTCCATCATCAACTTTGACATCGTTGAGATTCTGACTCGACGTCTTTTCACTCACTGAGTCCTTCTCTTCCTCTCCGCTAGTTCCTCTTCTCAGGCCAGCATTCCTGGCCCCGCCCCTTCCTGGACCACACCCGGCAACGAGCTCACTCTGCAGGTGACCCAGCATGGGGCGGATGCTCTCCAGGCACCCTAGGAGGCAGTCATTTACCGCGCCCCTCCAGCACTCATTGCGATGGAGCCAGTTAACAAGGGAGATGTGGGCCTCTGTCATTATTGAGGTCATCGGGGCACAGAGGGGATCACCGGGGTAAAGGTCGCGTGGAGCTCCCCTGACCTGCATGTCGCAAATTTTAACCTGTAAGGAACAAGAAAGTATAATTTCATTTCAAAACACATTTATGATATGTCACAAGCAAGGAACACCCTGCATGTTTTCAGCCATTTTGGACAGTGAACTATGCTACGACTGTACCACATAATGAAAGACAAAAAATATCAGACTTAAATGTAAACCAACGGACAACATTTTATGCATTTACACACACAGTTTACTGTAAAAATGTTATACCAAGAAAAGGCAATCATGTACACCCATGTTACACAAGGGATGTATCCCTCATTTGCATAACATCGTTACTGTCGCAAAAGAGAAGCAGGCTAACAGTAGTTTGGAGTTGTCATACCTGAATCCAATCCATTCATATATCAAATTGATGGTTATGATGTTATATCTACACATGAGAGTAAAATAAAATATTTCAGAATTTTATTCACTCTTTGCTGCTGCACCTTTTCAACTGGGATAATGTTTGACTAACATGTCTCTGGTAATGAGTAACATTTTGAGTGACTTTGGTGGATACTGGGAAAACTTACAAAAGAAGACCAACATCTGAATAAACACTGCCAATCTATGTCTCACGAGGGATATTGAAGCCTTTCATACACGTCATCAACAGTATTGTTTAACGAAATACCTTTTCACCAGGATTGCTGCTGTAGAACATGACTACAGGGAAGAGTTCGGTGGCTTCTATGTCTTCAAATGCCAGACGAGGCTCCTAACATAGTAATGAAAAAAAAAAGGGAAATATTTATAAAGAAGGAAAGAAAAAAAAAATATGTTCTAGATACTCTACTCCAGTGAGTCATCTCTGATTTTCTTTTAACAAATAAACAAAGTGAAATTCAATTTTATTTGAAATACTTTCTCAACTAAAACCGAGAGAAAAATAACAACTTACAACTATGCACCTCTTGTACAGTACATCACTCTCAACCAATCACCATTCTAAAAGATTCCTATATGAACCTATTTACATTCCTGCCCATTGCCCTATAGTTAACCAACTGATCATCACTCTGAAGGTTTGAAAATGCATGTGCCATAGTTAACTAACTAATAACCACTTTGAAGGCTTGAACATACATGCATCATGAGACCTGTGTTACCCTAGATTGCTCAGACTGAACCTATCCAGATTTGGCCAGCACTGGCGAGTTACCCAATGATTAATTTGCCCAAGATTCTTGTGTAATATATCTGTACTGATTCGACAAGCGAGGGCCTCCTGCAAAATGAAAATATCTCACCTCTCCATTCTTGCCGAAGGACACAGTGCGGGCCTCCATGTCCAGCACACAGGTGACAGAGTCCCCCTGGGTGAAGCCGGGTAGTGTGAGGGTGTGCTCACCGTTGTGGTAGAGGTTACCGCTGTAGGCCCGGTAGAGCCACATGTCTGCCGTAGTACGGTGGCTGAAGTCTCTCACGGGATAGCGAGAGACTCCAACACAAGTCCCTTCATTCCCCTTGTTCTCTTTCACCACATGAAACTATGACACGAACAAAACATAAAATGAATTGAAGGGAAATTCTGAACCATCTGAACCATTAAAGGTAGTCTGGAAGGAAAGAGTAAAGTCTTCAAAGAACAACTGCAAAAATCTGATCATAATAGGATAAAAATTAGGGAAATTATGAATGTGTGAACTTTCACAAAGCAGTTAATTAAGAGTCAACATAAACATTATGCAAATAGTGAGTTCATGATGTCATCGCTTCACAACTTGTCATATCATTTGTAAATAAAATCTTGAAATTGCCTGTCTGTTTGTTTTTTCAATTTAAATGCAATACTGGAATACCTATGGTAAATTATGTAATTCAATAAACTGAGAAAATTTCATATCCTTAAATATAAAGTATAAATGTAAAATGTACTGATATCACAGAAAATGCACTGCATTTATAATCAGTTAATCAGGAAACAGACAGAGAAAAATGAGAGACTGACACAGAGGAGAGAAAGAGAGATAATATGGAAGGGAGGGGTGGGGCCTGCTCACCTTCCACTGGTAGCAACCTGCTGTGATTCCTGTCGCCCCCAAGCCATAGCCACGCCCTCCCGATCCATGGACCAGGGTGTGGCTGTTTTCCACACTGCAGCACACAGTCTTGTCTGGGTCAAAGACTGCATCCTGAAGGATGAGACCATCATCCTCCTCATCCTCATCCCCTACAAGATGCAGATCAGAAAAAGATTATCATCACTTCTGTCCTTCAAAGCATTGTATGCCATAGCTACAAAGAAAAACATTCACTTTAGGGTGGTCCACAACTTGAAATTTGAGCACGTTGCAAGCTCAGAATCTGAGAATATTGAAGAAATTGTATGTCCACAGAGTGCACATAATGAACACGTAGTACGCAATATTTCGCAGCTTAACTCTCTTTGTGCGGCTTACATTCAACGTTCTCTCTCAACTTTTGCACACAAATATCTTAAGTACCAGGTAGTTTGATTTTCTTATGTTTTGCACATGTTTTGCACATATGTTTGTATACATTTTATTTTGAGCTTGTTGCAAATTCCTGAGGATGTTGCGCAACATGTTGCTAGCTTTTGAGGATGTCGCACAAGAATTTGAGCATGTTGCAGTGACATGCTAAAACCCCTCGTGGACCACCCTGCACTTGGTAAGGCACAAAGAAACACTCAGACAGCCATGGATGTTTGAAATACTATCACAGCATGTCTTCCATGACAAGCCATTTATCAGCTGTAACAGATATCACATTAAAAAAGGAACAGATATCAAAATATCAGGCATAGTGGTGAAGGCGATGTAAAGATATAACTAAATGGGTTGAGAGTAATTTTTGTTGAGGAACGGTAAACACAAGAAATGCTTAATCCAAACAATACCAAATGTGATCACATGGAAGATATACCATTGAGACGCTACAGGACTCCCATAACATTGACACATAATGTGTACATGAATTCGGCTATAACTTGTCATGGTAGTAACATTAGAATATGGTTGATTCCCTCCTGACACTTATCCACAAACAAAAGGAATCAGCTGCTGCAATGCAACATACTCACGCAATAGTCACTCTCATTAATGGGGAAAGAGCAGAATCTAATTCATACGCTGTAAATACAGGTTTCGGGAATTCTTCATGTTTCATTTATATCTCTGCTGGTTTGTATGATAATGAATGAGTAAAAATATGCAAAATCAACTAGTTTCTATTAGAATGCACATTTGCCACTAAATAGATTATCTATACTGTGTATGTCTAAACAGATACGCTTTACGTTACTTAATACTGATCAGTTGTGCTTCGTGTAAAGCTACACGACTAAATCAGAATTTACCACTGTTGATGCTGCTCCCCATGGGGTCTGTGTCACTGGTCTGAGTGGACAGAGACTGACCTCCCTGGCCTGGCACTGAATGCTGTGAGTCCAGTCCAGTGCTGGTCAAGCCACTGTGGTCAGTGGAGGCTGGCAGCTGGCTGGCTTTGTGCTGGGCAGTGGCCAATGGGGCGCGCCACATGCTGTCCGATATGTTGGTCAGAAGCTGCTGAATGACCTGGAGTTTTGAAAAGGTCAAAGGTGAGGGGTCATGATTGATGTGGAACGGAAGCTAAAAGACATTCAGAGTAACTGATTACTGTAAAACACAATAATTTAGCGGCATGAAATTTTCACAAATTGGAGCCGACGGCCTTTTTCGCGGCATGAAATTTTCTTGAGTTGCCTCTATAAACATTCAATGCATAGAGGGTAGACAAGAATTTTCACGTGCATTTTAATTTCGCGAATCTTGGCTCTTGCAAAATTTGCAAAATTAAAATGTATGTGAACATTCCTCATTTTACAGTATGTTTGATCAATGTGTTGGATATCATAACATGGTGAGGCATAATGCTGTGTGGTTCATTATCTATATTCTGACAATCAGGGTTATGGTTTCATGAAACTTTAGTTTACCCTACTCTCCCTTTCTCTCTCCAATCATCAGACACGACACCGTATCAAAATTAGCTCTTGTCACTAGACCACTGAATGAAAATAAGTCTATTCTTATTTCCCTGCCCATCAAAAACAGTGGTTTCACACGAAATACCAACAAACATTTTCAACAAATCAAAGCATTTGATGGTGTCTCAAAGATTTTAATCTCAAATCAAAACTAAGAAGAGATGAGAGAAAGGAATTTGGGAGCATAGCAGAAGGGGGCAGGGCTGGGGCGTGGTTGGGGCGGGGTTTGGGAGGGGCTGGGGCGGGGCTGGGGCGGGGCTGGGGCGGGGCTGGGGCGGGGCTGGGGCGGGGCTGGGGCGGGGCTGGGGCGGGGCTGGGGCGGGGCTGGGGAGGGGCTGGGGCGGGGCTGGGGCGGGGCTGGGGAGGG
This sequence comes from Diadema setosum, assembly GCF_964275005.1. NCBI lineage: Eukaryota > Metazoa > Echinodermata > Echinoidea > Diadematoida > Diadematidae > Diadema > Diadema setosum. The sequence goes on along the minus strand of NC_092691.1, from coordinate 1,585,751 downwards.
GCTGGGGAGGAGCTGGGGCGGGGCTGAGGGGCTGGGGAGGGGCTGGGGAGGGGCTGAAGAGGATGGCAAAGAGAACAGCACATGGAGGAGGATGAGGAAAGGAAATTAAGGGAAAGAAAGAGAGCATGGCTTGCCTGAGTCTGCTGGGATGTGTTCAGAGTCTTTAGGGAAGGTAGAACTGTCTCAAGTAGATGTAGAGCAAGGAGGCGCGTTCTGAGGTTGTTGATGCGAGGCAGTCCTGTCGGGTGGAAGAAAGTCAATGTTATCATCCACACACAAAATGGTGCCTTTGAGACCCAAAGTTTTAGCAGCCATTACAAGCCAACAAGCAACATTCCCGAATGTGACCCTGCATCACAAAACCCCCAAAAGATTGCCAGACATGGATTTCAGGTTAAGGACAGATTCTGAAAGACCAGACTCTAAGCTTTAGAATGATGTATAATTCAATATAAATGGACTTCCCAACTTATCTTAATAATAGAAAGAAAGTACACACTCTGGAAAAGTGTGTACTGAGAAAAGAGACCTTGAAGTCTGGGGTCAATTCAAGGGCTTAATCTCACAAAGCTGTGCCCTAGTGTAAATAATGGGATAAAAATCAGGATGTAAAACTCATGTAACCACAGTAATACGGAATACAATTGTACCAGATAAAGCTGAAATTTTGCAAACTCTATCGACTCATTCTACAAGTAATAGTGTATTCATGACTAAAACTAACTTTCAGAGCAGTAGCATCATCCTTTCAAAAGCTATCAGAGTTGAAAGTGAAGAATGTGTAAAGGTTTCTTGAGAAATTAAAGGTTGCCACTATGACAAAACCTAATCACACTTATTCCACACACAAAAAAAGTGTTCTGGAAAAACTGCAAAAACACAATCTGCCACTGGTTCTCTGATCTCAAACTTTAGAATTATGTAGAAGAATTGCTCCTTCAGAAAATATGAAAAAAAAAACACCCAACAGACTGACTAGGCTGACCCATTCTACTTATTTCAATTTTGCACACGAAATCGGAACATGCAAATTTTGGTGATTTTGTGATGAAAGGTCACAAATACAATACACTTTTGGGTTACAATTAATTTTCCTCACCACTTCTTCTCTATCTCACCTGACTGAGAATGATAGCCGATGACCGCTAGTAGGATGTCTGTCCAGTGACTCTCAGCCATCTTGGACTGGACGACTTCACAGCTGGACACCCGGCGGAGAAACACCAAGAAGTCACCAAGTGCGTTTTGGGCTGCCTGCCGTGTGCGCTTGCCTACAGGTTTGTGGCCCCTGTCTGAGAGATAAAGAGGAAGGACCAAAAGAATCTGTGAGTACTGAGAAATACAATCAAACCTGCCTCAGCGGCCATCCATCTATAGCACCCACCTGCCGTATGGCGGCCACTTATAAATCCCCCCCCCCCCCAGAGAAAAACCATGTTGCAGACCCTGTGCAAAATGGACACCTGTCTAAAGTGGCCAGCGGCCAACAATTTTGTATCCTCAGTAGACTGTATCCCACAGCCAATAGTTCAGCATGTTTTTCTGCTTTGCAGGTATGCTGGTCATGCATGGCAAACAGTTCGATGATTGGCACTGCTGCGATCAGCTACCATTCAGGCATAATAACGCGTCTGCAACAATAATACATCGTCGCTGGGGTGACAAGACCTCGTATCTCAAAAATGTCAAAATTTGTTTCTTTTAGCTTAATGGTCAAATAATGGGTCAAGTGATGTCTTGGCCAAATCCTAACTGTCTTACTCCAAAAATGAAGCCACCATGACATGTCAAAGAGAAGGCTTTCCCATTCACTATAGTGCTTTGGCCGCCATGTTTTTTCGCTCTCCTGAACATTTGACAATTTTGAGATACGAGGTTTTGTCACCCCAGCGACGACATGTAAATGTACATGTATGTGACACACTCAAAATGTCAGAACCCGTCTATTGTGACCACATGTCTGTAAAGGCCATTCTTTTCTTTCTCTCTCAGATGACTGCTATAGACAGGTTTGACTGCATATACATTGTTTGCAAGAAAGTGACATGTAATTCATCAACTGCACAAGAACATGCTCTATCCCATGATGTTAAATGTAAATCCAGGATGCTGTTACCTTTTGGGGCAAACTTGGAAGTCTTGAAGTCAGTCTTAGACTGCTCGCTGTCCATTTCAGACATGGAACCAGTCTTGGTCTTCAGACTGTGGGTCATCTTGGGGTCAGTGATAGCCATGGACATTAGACTGTCCAGTTGGTCCCAGAGGAGGTCTACCACAGACTGGACAATCCTGTCGTCCAGCTGGTGAGCATATGTCCTGCACAGATGTAATACACATTGTGCCATGTCAGTCATTTTTATGGTGTTTTTAATATACTACATTGTAAAATATGATGATGGTTGTCAACAAGGTGATAACGACACAGATTAGAGATATTTCTATTAATAATGAGCTTAGTCTTAAAGATTACTGACTACAAACCTACACTGGGAAACTGGGTTGCGGTTACAGATCGAATGCTTTCCACTACAGACTTCAACAATAGCAACTCTCAGTCAGTATGACACATTCACTGTGTCATTTATCCACACCATCAGAATACCTACTACAAGAGCTGATGTTTCCTGGAATAACAAACATGGCACACATGCAGCTGCATTGAGAAACAGAGACATTCACTTGATTAGTATACAAGAACAGCTTGAATTTCTAGCAATAATACAGTGCAGATATCAACAATAATCTATCAAGAGGAGTACTGTACAACGCATACAATATTGTACATTTCGTGAATCTAATTTTTTTGAGACTGTTTCGAGAGTGGTTAAATTCCTGACCTGGAATACTTCAATGGACAGAGAAATATACATAAGCATGTCAAATTCATGTCAGGATCAGAGTTAACAATATTTTTGCAAGTTGTTAAATTTGCGAATTGCACCTGACTCAGAAAATTCGCAAACAAATAAAAGACTCTGCAAAATATGTGGCCTATACAGTAAAGTGCATAAAAATAAAATCTGTCAAGCTGTGTCATTGCTCCTGTCTTCAGGCTGTGAAGAGAAAGCAAAAATGATTCAAGCATTACAATGTGACATACTAACCCTGTTGTAATGGCTAGCACCTGCAGAAGACGCATGCTGGCTACCTGCAGTACCCTCAGTGTGGGCGGGGCACCCCCAGGCACCTGTAGAGCCAGTAGGGAGGGGTGCAGGGGGCGGGTCAGGGCAGTGTGCCCCCCACACAGCTCAGCAAGGAGGGGTAAGATACCACTGGAGATGGCCAGGTCAAGGTCAGCTGGCTGGTACTTGACACTCAGGGCGAAGACAGTAGCAAGGGTCAGCCTATGCTTAGCACCTACACGTAGAAGGGGGGTGGACATAACAATCACTTACTGACCTTTGGGATGACCTTAGGCATCTAACTCACAACGGAAGTGGTAACAAGATGATTTCATGATATTTAACAACAGAAATTCAACTTAGTTAAACATTAAATACCATAGTGTTACTACAGTTTTTCAATAAGTACAGAAATTCCAACAATGTAACTCTATTGTCCATTTCATTGTAAACTGCAAAATGAAAGAGGGGCTTTATTATCATACAGCATAGTAAAATATTCCATACTATTATACTGAATTAATGGATTCCATTGTTCAAGAATGACTAAGGGTAGTATCTTAGTTGCTGTCAGCTTGGCTGGAACAGCATACTACACTATACTACACACCACTGAACTATACAATGCTGAATCACCTCCCGATGATGGGTCGAACGGTCTGTTTTCTCTACATTTTACCTTTCAATGCATCACATGTATTTATTGCATTATCGAAGGATCATGGTAATCCAATACTATTTGTATATTGAAGAGAGTGGAGGAAGAAAAACATAAGGAAAGACAGACAGACAGACAGAAAGAAGGAAAGAAAAAATGCAGACATACAAATATGCAGAAAGACAGACAGATAACATAAAAAAATGAAAGAAGGGAAAGAAAGAAAGAAAGAAAGAATGACTGACTGAATGAATGAATGAATGAAAGAATGAATGAATGAATGAATGAAAGAAAGACTCACTCTTCTTGACAGACATTTCTGATGCTCTCTCAGCCAGTACAGTCACCAGGTGGTTACATATATTATGGGCTACGGTCTTGATCTGTTCCTGTGTTTGTCTCACGGCTGATCGGATCCCATCCTGTGGGCGAAGAAAAGAGTCTATTTCTTCACATTCACACTAACAATCTGAATACAGAAAAAATGTATCAAGCATGGAGATTTATCTTAAGCTTTAATAGATAAGTTCGTGCAGGTCCGGAGTTTGCTTTACATCAGTTGAGATTTGTTTAGTGCAGCTAAAGGCAGTTTGATTAAATTCACCTTCATTCACTCATAGATTGTCGCCTACTTTAACTTAATCTAGCTTAATAGCAAAAAGAGATTAAAATTGGTTTGCAATTGACAAAGGAGAAGTACTTTGAAAGTTTATATAGGTCAGAGATGAGAAAACAGAGAATGAGCAATGGACGTCATGCGACAGCAAAATGTCACTGGGTTTCTGGGCCACAACAGAAGGAAGAAAAACATCTTCCTTACGCTATAGTGATAGAGCTGCATCAAGTGTGCTGCGTCCCCGTTGCAGGCGTCGAGTGTGTCGAGACCAAAGGCACCCAGCATGAACTGGAAGTGGGCTGAGGTGAGGAGGGTGAACGAACTGAAGAGACTCTCTGGCATGTTGGTCCTGTCCTTGGTCTTGTCGTCTTGGTTACCGTGAAGGAGGGCCAGGATCTGGTTCAGGGAGTCCAGTCTGGTCTGTTGGACACAAGATTGTATGGTGATAGAGAAGAGGAGCAACACATGTTAGAAACAGACAAACAAAAACTGATTTTTCCACATACCACTCTTGGAGTCTTTCGTCTTCGCCATATGATATGCACTCTATACAGAAAAAGACTTCCTCACTTGGAGCTTAAACAGAGAGTATCTTGTACCCAGTGTCATCATCCTGTAATCTCTTGCAATACCTTCAATCTAACTGTATTCAGCAAGAAAGGGCTGTCATCTCATCAAGCACTATTAACTATGTTTATTGAGACAGCATTGCAACATGGAACATGTCGTACACAATTTAAAAGAGAAAATGCAACAACTGAATGTATTTTGTATCTAAATGATTTATTGAAATAGTTTGCAAAACCTGATTTTTTTTTTCCAAGAAAATCTAATTCTGCAAAATCTCTATATTACTGTTGCACTTTTGTCTTTACATTGTGTGGCTGGGGCGACAAGACCGCGTATCTACAAAAAAGGCAAATGTTCAGGAGAGTAAAAAAAAATGGCAGCAAAAGCACTATAGCAAATGGGAGAGCCTTTCCTTTGACATGCCATGGTGGCTTCATTTTTGGGGTAAGACAGCTACACTGTAGCATTTGGACAGGACTTCACTTAACTGATTATCTGACCACTGATAGAAAAAAAATATATATATTTTCACCAAAATTTGAGATACAACGTCTTGTCATCCCAGTGATGATTGTATAAATCAAAATCTAAATTGAAAATTATAAAACATAACTGAAGATTATACGGAAATTATGTAATCAAACGGTACAACATACAAACTTCTTCAACCTCTTCTTCAAACAAGTTCTTCAACGTCAAAACTGAGTGACATCCAAATTACAGCACATTGGTTTCCACAGCAGCCCTCCAATTCTCAACTTCAACACTTAGATAACCTTGGTTGATGATGATAAGGCCTTATTTACCCAGGGTAGCCTCTCTAGTGTTACCAATGCTCTACCAGAGGGCCCTGTCATTAGGCCAAAAAAAAAAAATTGTTGCATTGGCGTAACATGAGATTTTCAAATAGGGTCGGTCGGGCGGATTTTTTTTTTTTTTTTTGCTACCTGCATTTTACGTGTATAACTCGTGCTCAGTAAACAGTTACAACTGCTGCACCGTATGTGCTGTGTTCATCTATTCTACAAATCATTTATGAGGCCGATATTACTCGAATTATACCCCTTCACAGAATTTAAAGATGTTGAAATCCTTATCCTGAATGTTTTCACTTCATATTTTACTATTTTGACTTAGACAAGATAGATGCAAATTGACCCATATGTACGATCTTTTCATCGCACACGGTGATCTCTATTACAGTCCCACATATACAGATTCGTGTAAGTTCTCCACACAAGAAACCTATGGCAAAACTGTGCACAATACATTGCAGTCTGAATGCTAAGTATACACTGTATAAATCTTGATAGAGTACGCGTCCGTGTTGGAAACAGATGACCTACTGATCAAGCGAGGCTATGCGAGGCGCTAGCGAGATCTCTCCACAGAACTCTTACACAGTGTAAGAGTTCTGTGGATCTCTCCCTCGTACATCCGATATCCCCAGAGCCGTTTCCACTTCCGGGTTTTTTGCGATCGCGATCGCAATCAAGAAGATACTTGATATCGATAGCAAAAAAAAATGATAAAAAAAACATAGGGTCGGCGGAATTTTTAGGGTCGGGCGGGTTACGCCAATGCAACAATTTTTTTTTTTTGGCCTTACTATTGCCCTAGTGTTGCCAAGTACCCATTTATACACCTGCGTCAAGAGGGACATGGTGGGTAAAAATATCTTGTCCAGGGCACTGGACGGGAATCGGACTCGCGTCCTCCGATTGGGAGTCGGGAGTCTTATCCACTATGCCACAGCGCCCCCACACCACAGAATTTAACATAATGAGGATGTAGGTAGCTACTTTGGGGAGTCTGGTCCTTATCCTCACCTCTGCTCTGTTCTGCTGCTGCTGTAGCGCCATGGCCATAGTGGCTGGGTCTGTGCAGTAAAGCAGCTCTTCCTCATTACGGCTGGTCTGGGCTGGGGAGAATTCTTGGCAGACAAAGTTGACTGCCTCAGTGCATAGACTCCTTACAAAAGCTGCAGTGTGAGACAGTGAAACAATTACAGTGTAGCTATACATGAATTGATCCATGAAAAATACATCTTCTTGATACTTGGGTCTTTTCGTATATATGAGTGTCCAAACAAATTGGTAACTACATTGCATAAACAACATTAAATTTTGATATGGTTTTCCCTCTAATCATCATTCAACTCTGTGATTTGAAATATTAACTCTTTTAGAGTCAGAGCAAAGTATTTAGAATCTCAAAAATTCCTTTTAAAGCAAATATGCTATATCTCACTATTTGCTCTGTAACTACATTGCGTGATAAACACAAGCTTAAAGGGATGGTACAGTATCGGTGGAGATGAGAATTGGGCTTTTAACTTTTAGCGAGATACCAAGAAAACACTTACCATATAGTACAGAACATACCATTTTAAGAGGAATTCAAAGATTATTTGATGAGAATCGGGTTTGGAATGACTGAAACATCCAAAAACAAAGTAAAACAAAGGGACTGTAATAAAGTATGGCTCCCACACTTTATATCTCGGCCATTTCAAAACCAATTTTTATCAAACGTTGAATTCCTCATAGAATTACATGCTCTTTTATATTTCATAAGAGGTTTCTCATTATCTCACAAAAAAATGTCAGAAACCTGAAATTAGGTCTCAACCAAAACTATACGGTCCCTTTAAATCATGTATTACACTTTTATTTGCTAAATAAAAAATTGCTGCAGTGTAAGGAAACACAACTATGATATCAAGAGAATCATAAAACCTTTTGAAGACAAAGGTATACATTGTAGTGATATATCTGTCTTTCTGCTAGAATAGAACACAAATTACTTTCACTTTAAATGATTGCAATGACTTGTCCCTTGACAATTGACACTCATTCACCATATGTAACTCGAAAAACCATCCCAGTCGGTCAGAAACCTACAGATGTAATCTTTGTTCCTATTCTGAGAGTTTGATGACCCCTTCCTAGACAGTGCATCACTCCAAGATGACCTCCCTCTGTCCGTTGACCTCTGGCTGGAATCTTGACCATCAGTGGACTTGGTCACTTTATCGTCCCTCTCATTCTGATAGGAATAAACAAAAATATTCATTGGTCAAGAGTTGATGCTTGACCACCAACAAACAGCTTTTATAGAGAACATGGTTATTTTGGCCTTCTGAAACATATGGCATATGAAGTGAAGTGCCCACGAGTCATACAGTAAATACTGCATTTACAGTGCAATGTCTGACTGGATAAATTCACACCATGTGACATTCACTACTTTTGTTATATTGCATGGCCGTGCACTATAACTTTTTGTTCACAGGTAATCAATGCCACAAATACACTTTATCTACTCCAAAAAATTGTTCATATTTTGTCATGCATTATTCTAGACCATATGTACAGACTTGAAATTAATCCATAGCCCTAATACTGCTCTTTCAACATAATAGACTTGTGCAAGTCACACATTTGTTGTCCATATAAGCCAGTGAAGTGTATTTCTGATCACTATCAAAACAAATTAAAAAGTATTACCTGATACGAGCACTAGGTTTGCAGTAATGTCTGATGCTTCAAAAAATGTTCAATAGAAAGGAACCATTTATAACGTCCAGGACGTGTCTAGAGGAGTCGGGTTTAATGACCTATCTTGTGTAGTTACATCAAGACTTAGAAATAACTGAACTTTAAAGGACATTTGACCAACACTAAACCAATCACTGTGGAACTTCACTACCTTGTTTGCTTGGCTCTCTCCTTTCTTCTTCTGTAATGTATCATCTCCTGAGAAGAAAATAAGGGAAAGACAGAGAGATAGCAAAATAAATCTGGTTATGGAGAAGCTCAAAAGGCAAAAGTGAACATGTGAAAATGCATATGTATGAAAATCTGCAAATTAGAGCATACACTGTACAACGAGTCTCTTTGTCTGAATAAAATAAGTACAGTCTATCCTCACTTATCCGGCCAAGTCGTGATGGGCCGGCATTCGAATAAATGATTTGGCCGGATAAAAGAGATATGCTAAAAAATGGCACTTCCTGGCACATTCTACTGGGGGTATATGGGTACACATTTAACACTGTAAAACATGATATTTTCGTGGCATGAAATGTTTGTAAATTGGAGCCGACGGCCTTTTTCGCGGCATGAAATTTCCGCAAGTTGCCTCTAACATTCAATGTATATAGTGTAGACAAGAACTTTCGTGTGCATTTTAATTTCGCGAATCCTGGCACTCGCGAAATTCACGAAATTAAAATGCATGAGAACATTCCTCGTTTTACAGTATTAACCTACCAATACTACATTTTGTATGATTATTTGCATGGTATTGTCATGTTCCATATTCAGGTCTTCTACAAATAAAATGTGAGTAAAATATCCATTCTCATACATGTCTTTAGTTAATTAATATTGACCGAGAATAAGATTAAGATCATGACTCATCAAATACTGCCTCTGTATGGTAAAACTGAAGTGCACTGTCACGTGACTAGTGCAGCATCGTATGCCATCACCTCTCACGGTAAAAACTACTGAACTTCAAATTGTGTACATAAATTGTACAGATTTGTTTGAAGTTTCATGACCAAATCATTCACAGGAATGTAAAGTCTGCAATTATTTGAGATTAAGCACCAAAAATGCAAGAAAGCATGAAGAAGATTGTAAGCCAGCTCAAGTCTGGATAATACAGAGATCAAGGTAAGTGATGGCTGGATAGCTGAGGTCAGACTCTATGTGAAGTCAAAATGATTACCTGCATCACTGGATCCATTCTCGCGTAATGCCGGAGCCACGCCTAGCACCAGGAACATGCAGCGTTCAATGAGTGACTTGCACGCCTCGCTGAAGCTGAAGAAGGTCTGTTTGGGGGCGATCTTCAAGGAGCCAGCTCCTCGCTCGGAGTCTTCTCTCACGGTGTCGTCCTCGTCATCCGTGTTCCCTGGGTCCGGCTTCTGGACATCGCCTTCGCCTTCCACCTCCAAGTCAGAGAGACTAGAGCCCAGCAGCTGGGTGGAGCTCGCCCCTACTTGATCTAACCCAGGGGAAGAAAGAAGAAATTGTGATAGAGATACATATATCTTCCCTAGAGCACAACCATTGCTCCTACAAACACCCTATACTGTAGTATCATCACACATTCAACGTGAAGATGCAATGGAGACTAAAGTGAAATTCACTTCTTACTTATTTTTCACTAACAATGCCGTATTCTTTTCCTAGTTGTTACTTTTCCCATCAAATAAACATATAAATGACTTTCTAGTCTTTTATAAAGTCAATGGCTTCACTGCCGTCTGTGTTTACAGACAAAAAAAATAATCTTTCAACCCACAGCATGTAACAGTTACCCATGACAAACATTCAGCATGAATGTGGACCTACATGTATGTTAAGTGTGAATCATTGCATGCTTTGGCCAATTTCTGAAAATATCAATTACTTCAAGGATCACCTAAGCACTGTGATCATATTGGCATTTTGTTAAAGAGAAGTACTAATACTTCCACATCAGATCAATGATCAGAATACTCTTACTCAGAAAAACACAACTACCAAATCATGAGTATCAACCACCTAGCAAGATATAGCAGGGCCCATAAAAGACTATGGCTGAAAGCATCTATGGGGAAAGACACAGAAAATTTCAAGATGCATAAAGCACCAATATCAACATACCAACTGGTTTGCGGTAAAATTTCTTCGATCTTGGACTGTAAGCAATGACAGAGGCAGTAGCACAAGCAGTAGCCGACATCGATGACGAAGCCGATGACGACGAGGAAGGTGCGGCAGCCCCAGCCCCAGGAGGGTACCTGTTTCTCTCTCCGCTCTCTGAGTCAGACACACAAATGGAGGAGTCTCCCATGGCAACGGGCCCCGCCCCTGATCCCGGGATCTCCTCCTCCGTCTCCTGGTGTTGCATGAGCTTGGTGGAGAGCAGCTTGTGTCTGACCCGGTACACGGTGCGGTAAACTTCTATCAGTGGCTTACAGTCTTCCACTCCAGTTCTGCTGATAAAAAATGGATTGTTTGGTAAAAATCTCTCCCAATGAGTTCACACTATGACTTCATGCATCCTGATTAGATTTTGAGTATCATAAGATAGAGGATAAACATTTTGACAATTGAGGTATTGCTGAAGAAAAGCTTATCTTAAATGATCAACATAACCACTGTAACAATAGTTTTGAAATTTCAGATATGCAGCAGGTAAGAGTATATGGATTCAACAGCTTCCTCTATGCGTCTTGGAAGCACTGCATCATGACATGAGCATTGAGATGAATTTCTGGTCAAGATTACTGTGATAAGATGTTTAACTTATCACACTAAATAATATCTTAAATAGAGTATTTTACTCTAGAGATAAAAATCAAAGAAATAGAGCTGGCAAAACAGAGTATAACTAATCAATGACAGTCAATTGAACAGATAAATTATTCAATCAAAGTGGGCCTGTGCAAGAAATACGATGAAGTTTAACAGGGGATGAACATATACGCAAAGGGGTGATAAGAGTTTATAACAGTTGATAAGAGCACATTAATCTCAAGCTCAAGTGATCAGAAATCTTGAGGATACCTTGATTTCTGTGTGGCGACAGCCATCAGACCAGTGTGCTTGAGAAGGCAAGCTAGGAGACAGCGAGTTGCCCGGTCCAAGAGGTCATCCTGCTCCTCATCGCTCGTTTCCCAACCTTTTGAGAGGGGAAACAAAATATGCAGTATTCACGTCACACCTCCTACAAGATCTTAATATGCGTAAGATGATATCTACTTACTGATTTCTATCTTAAAGGATACACTTAGAGCTCAGAGAAAAGAGAAAAAGGGCACACATTTTTTATCAATAAAATCAGAGTTGAAAGTTACGACACTGATCATTGCTGTGTTATACTGAGACAGCATACCACTGAAATCAATACAAGAAGGCAAAATTACAATACAAGAATTAAAAAAAAAAATGTTCAAGTTCACAATCAATCTTGAAGCAACATCAATGACTGATTAGTAGAAACAATCTGAAATTATGATTCATGAGTTGTTGATTTAAATATTCTATTTATAATTGAAGATAAAATGGCTACTTAGAAGACTAAAAGGAGGGTCTGAAACAACAACATAGGGAGAGGAAACAATGAAAGAGGAGGAAGAAGGAATCCCATGGTCCACTGCACCTTTACTGAGGGTGTAGTCCTGCATGGTGGTCCAGATGGACTGACCGGGCTCTCGGCTCTTGCCCAGTGTGAGGTCCAGTAGGGAGAGGCAGGCCTTGGGGATGTTGTGCTCCGAGATGTCGAAGTCGTCGTCGCCGGACAGGGCTGCCTCTGACATCCTGCTGACTAGTTTGTCTGGCGTACATGGAGAAGGACACAAGGATGAAGATTGAGACAAAGCCTGGTCTACACTCTTTGTACACTCTTTCTTGGCATCATACAAAGCTTGTTAGTGTGAATTTAACAGATACATATGTAGTCTCATTAACACAGTGACATAGGCAAGTTATGAGTGTTCTAGTTAAAATATAATCGTTTCAATGATTTCAACAACATAATTTTCCATAAATTTCTCTGAAATGATAACCTGTAATTCATCACACTGAATGAACTTGTCCGTAGTTGGCACTCTGCCATTTTTTTTTTTCTCCTGGTATTTCAGGCAAGGGTGAGCTATAATGGCAAGAGTATCATAAATTTGGATCATCCCAATATCTCAACTGAATCAAGCCTTTGTCCATCGACCTGTCTGTCTGTCAGTCTGTCTGTCTCTGTTCTAACCCCACCCCACCCCACCCACAAGCTGCCGACACTCACCAATGTGCTGCACCTGTGTCTCCCGGCCATTTTGGGTCAGTCTGGACACCATCCAGCCACTGGTCTCTCGCTCCTCCTTAGAGAGGGGTTTCCAGGCCAGCATGCCCCCCAGACACCAGCCGATGACCAGGGCACAGGTGCGCTCCAGGTCTACCAGCCACACCCAGCCACGCACTGGCTGGGGGAGGGGCATGGCTGTGGGGTCTGGGGTGTCTGATGTCACTGTTGTGATGGGAGGAGAAGGAGGAGGGACATGTAATGGAGGACCCTCACTTCAATTCTGCCTAACTATTCAACATCACAAGGCTTAGTGATATGTTTACTTTAAGTGTAGGAAGGGACAAGAAATTATTACATACAGAAACCTTTCTCCGACACTGTGTTGTATTTTGATGGATTTCTGAGGGATCTCATGACAATACTGACCTGACAACAATGGTAAGGAGGTTTAACTAATCGATTTAACTCCCACTGGGAAAGGAAGTGACAATGTAAAACTAACAATCTATAACAAGCCATTATGAAAAATAGTCCAATACAATTTAAATGGAGTAGAGAGATTACAGCAAGATACAGGTTAGGGTTTTAGTACCCTAATTCTGAACTTTTCAAAATAAGTATTTCTATCTAGAATAAACGACATCAATGACTTTGATTTGTTTTGTTGTTTTTTTTTCCCAAAAATCTTCTATTGCATGGTGGCTAAAAGGGGGAAATGATTCAAAATCAGTGGTTGATGAAAAGTGCGTTCACCTCTCATTGGCCACTCCATCTCCTGCTCCTCCAAAACGACTGCAGCCGGGAGGAGACGATTGAGCCTGTCTAGCTCCGGTAGAAGGGTGAGGAGGTGGTGGAGAAGGGGGCGTGTGACGGACACCGGTAGGAGGAGGAGGGAGTGGAGGATGTGGGACAGCATGGAGCCAGCAGCAGAGTTGTACAACACATCTTTGGAAAACGGCAGGAAGAAAAACACAGAGTGAATGAATACATTTCTTTTTGACACAATCATCTACAAAAATGTATTGCACAAGATAACACACCAAACAATACAGTCTACAGACACACAAACAGTACATTATGTAAATATGCTCTCTAGTAGTAACCTTGGAACTATATCCCATTTTTATATGAGAATCTTTCTACTGAGACACAATTGAAACTCCAGCTTAAAAAACAAAACAAGACAAAACAAACAAATTCAAAAAAAAGAAAAGGCTGGGGTTGGAAGTTTCATCAAAATATGCCATCGTTTATCATCATGATATGACACCAGGCACGTCAATCTACAACTGTACCATATTGCATGTAATGCAGATATCTTCCATTTTCACACGAAATAGAATCTGCACCATTACGAGTCCATTACTTTGTTCCGTCATGAATGCAAATAGATATATATACCTTGCAGTAACATTAAACAGTACTTCTTGAATTTGTTTCATAGACAATGATATCACAAAATTTTGTCATAATCATGTTTTGTTTAATATTTTTCATATCCTACACAATTCATTGTCATGCTTTCAGAAAGTCTCCACATCATTGTGTTTATGCACACTCTATTGTGACTCTCGCAGAAATCTAATAACTGGTTTGGAATTGCGGCACAAATGTGACGTGGTATGGGTGAGAAAGTGCACCTCTGAGTTTGCTCCTGATGGCCTGGGAGGTGTGAATGCCACTCTGCTTCAGGAGGGTGGTGGACCTCTGGAGGACCTCCACAGCATGAGGGAGGAGGAGGCACAGGTGTTTGTGGAGGAGACACACACCGGAGGAGATCTGGGCGGGGCAAGAACAGGAGATGGAGAATGGAAGACGAGGGTAAAACTCTGAGTGAGTTACAGGTATGATGTAAATGTACATGAAGCATCTCTTTGATCATGGCGCAAGCAGTTTTGAGCGTCTTTGATCCTGTAAAGATAATGTCTATGATTTCTTTGTCTCAAATGACTGCGATCACATTTATAACTTGCAGCTACACAGCAAAGGTATATTGATGAAAGAAAATACAGGGTGAATGAAATAAAGGAACCTGCAATATTTCAACACATACATCTTGATGAGCAAATGAAAATCACAGAGAAATAAGTGATTAAGCACCCTGGAGAAAGATTGGTAATTTCACTTTCTTCTTTTCTTATTTTCTTCTTTTCTTATTTTCACCATTGCTCTTTATTTAGTTGGTTTTACATGGTCAGAGATTGACATATTTTTTCTTCATTACACATGTCCTTACTGATATTGTCATCTTTTAATACTATATATCTTGTGCTATGACCATTATCAGCCCCTACTTGGAAAAGCCAAATGAAGCACAGTACAGTATGGGTAGTGTGCAACAAACTTTTTTTCATAACTCAGTAACTCAGTAATTTATATACTAATATGACAGTGTTATTGGTGGATTCTTCAACTATAGAAATCATATCAGGATATTACCAAGTTCAGCATTTGCAGGATCAACAGGATATGTTCTTTGGTCATATTTTCGGTACCGCTGTTGTAATATTATTTTGCTTTCTTATCAGACGAGGATAAAAACAGAAATGAAAAGTTTTAGAGATGAATGAATGAATGAACAAATGAATGAACGAACAAATGAATGAATGAATGAATGAATGAATGAATGAATGAATGAATAGACCTGGTTTACCTCATCAGAGTTACTGACATGGCAGTACGCCAAGAGATGTTTCTGGAGGGATGAGAGAAGTTCTCTCAGGTGAGATGGTGGTGCCCCGTCTTCACATGGTATGGATGGCTGGCGCTTGTCACTGTTTTTCTCTAGCTCACCAAACGCTTGCTCCTGTTGGCAAATTTTTTATTTGATTTTGATTTTGATTTCATTTACTGGTTCCTGTTTTATCATTGTACATGCACATACATTGTTGGTGGCATACATATTCATAAACATAAGTTGTTAACAAAGTATTTTTCTACATTGCCTTTATAATTAACAGGAAAATGTAGCAGCAATACAATAAATAATACAATTGTGGAAGGAACATGGGTGTACAATGTACATTTAAAATCAAGGTTATTATCACTGTATACTGAATATGAGACAAACTTTTGCTGACAATAGAAGAACAAACAAAGGGCATAAAATGTCGCATTCAAACTCCCAGCATTGAAGTTCCCATAGCATTATTACATCCTGGTAAAATTCACACCAATGACAATCAGCTAGAGTAAAAGGCTAGCCACTTTCTGACTACCCTTGTATTCCAATTATGAACACAATATGCGATAGATTTTAAATCAGCCAAAAAAAAAAGCATGTCGAGGAAGACTATCATGCCGCATGATGTACTGTGTACCAAGTGTGTAATCCAGCATAGATACACCACAGCAATTAAAATAGGTTACACAAAACTTGTTCACAAAGAGTTTCAAGAAAATATTAATGTTCAGGTGGAATGAATCATCATCATCTTTATCACTGTTATCAATGTTTATGCTAGTAAAGTCCATTCTATTTAGTCACCACAAAGAAGAAAATGGGAGAATGATGTCGATCCCTACAAATGGTCAGCATATGGTATCAACCGGGCAAATTGTGCCATATGAAAAAGTGTTTTATATCATGTATGAAACTTGTGAGAATATTTTCAAAACATAATGTATAGTTACATACACTGCTTTAAAATCTACATGCCTCACGCACTCTTGACGGAAAAGGAAAACTATAACCACGGGAACAAAACAATTTCCCACTTACTGTGTGATATCCCAGGTTTCTAAGCAAAGTCTTCATCAAGACCTCTGCTAGGTGTGTGTCCTGACCATTGGAGGCCCCCATGGACATGACTGACCCTTCACCCTCCAGAGGGGCATCCAGCTCCCCCTCAAGGGGAGATGTGAACCCCAGCAGGGAGGCCACGTGAATGTTCTCCTGAAGACTGGTGAGAACGATACCCAGCTGCATTCTCTGTTGGTTGGAGGCATAGATAAAAACTGGTATCACATGGTCCATTTCACATCTTAAAGCATGCAAATTGTGGTTGTCACGTGAGAATGAATGCAAGAAGGAGGAAACCCTAATATTGCTATGCAAACTCTCAACTTCATCTCTTGTTATCGACCCATTCAAGTGAATTACATTGATGGTCATTTACAAAAGGCAACCTCATTATTGTTTACTGTTACCACTAGTCTTTGGGAGGGCTTTGGTATCAGCATCACCCCAGCACTGCCAGGGACCCAGTTTTTCCACCACAAGATGGACATAGCGGGCAAAATATCTTGTCAAAGGACGTATGCCACAGGCAGGACTTGAACTGAATATCTTGCATTTATCAGATCACATTGCTCATCATCTACAATGGACTGACCTGTCCCTTTGACAGGCTGTCCCACCGATCTGGTCCCTGGGGAAGGAGGGAGTGGAGGAGCTCCATGCGCTCCCTGAGTGGTGGTAGGAGGAGAGGAGCCCCAATGGATAGAGTGTCACTCACAGCCTGGTGGACACAGATGAGGGAAACCAATATCATTAGACAGTAAAGGTCAAACAAATCATCTTATTTGATCAGTTCTTGTCAATTCTCTTACAAATAAAACAAAAAAGTGTCCACATTACTAATGTGTAGTTTGTATCATGCCATACAGATCATCATCATCATCATCAGCATCATCATAATCATAATCATTATCATCGCAAATCATCACAATAAGTGTCATCATCACTATTACCTTCATCACCATCATTATCATCATGACCATCACCAACACCATCACACTGATCATTATCACCATCTTCACCATCACCATTATCATTAGCACCAACACAATCACAATTCACCATCTACATCATCATCATCATCATCATCATCATCATCATCATCATCATCATTATCATCCTTATCATCCTTACCATCACCACCATCATCACCATCATCATCATCAGCATCATCATCCTTATCATCATTCTTTCATCATCATCATCACCATCACCACAATCACCACAATCACCACAATCATCACCACCACCACCATCATCATCATCATCACCATCATCATCATCATCACCATCATCACCATCATAACCATCATCACTATCACCACCATCATCACCATCACCACCATCATCACCACCACCATCACCATCATCTTCATCATCATCTAATTGTCAGCATCATCATCACCAAATAATGACATTCTATGGCACTGGCACAGAATAGTTCAAACCAGTCAAACTGAAACCCAACCTTTTGGATGGACGGTGGTGTGTTGGCATCAATGAGACGAAAGAGGAGGTGCCTGAGGGGGCGGGCCTGGGAGCCGAGGACACTAGCTGTCAGTCCACCTGCCAGGGCCAGCTGAAGGTGGGTACAGAGCAGCTTCAGGCAGAGCAGCACAAACTGTTGGTGTTCCCTGTGTCACACACGGTGCAGAGAGAGAGAAGAAAGAAGTGTTATTAAGGACAATCTGTTGGCACTCCCTGCATCACCCAAGGTGCGGAGAGAACAAAAAAGGGTGGCATTATAGTATACACTTTAATACACAAACACACACAAACAAAATACATGTATCAACTTCTATCTTTCTTACAAAATGGCATTCCCACTGGACTACATGTTATTATCCACAACATGACATTTATAGGCAAAGTTCAATAACCTTGGACTTCAGAGTAATATCTTTCATCCCTATCATTCCACACTGGTCATTGTCTATTTTTACTCTTTCCATCATACCTTTCACCGCTGTACATTCCAAACTGAAGTCAGGGATGGAAAGTGATGATTTTAGCAAAAAGTTAGTGACCTTACCTTTGACCTTCCCATAATTTCTAAAAATCTTACCAGTGCATCTACACCTCATGCAGATTACTTGGAAAATAAACTTGACTTGGACAAGGGCAACCAAGTAAGTATTTCCCATACTATCTTGGTCCATGCTGGTACACTCTTGTCTGAGACTCTTTGCATCATTCAATGAACAATACATTTGTGGTAATATAAGTGAGGCAGTGTATCTCTATATTCAGTTCTTGTGAAGATGTCAAATAAAAAATAACTTAAACACAATCAAACACAGTTTTACTCCTTCCTCCCCCCCCCCTTTAATCATGTAAACTAGATATTTTGAAATACAAAAGACAGACCTATGAATACATGTATAGACAGACAACCTGATCAACATAACTCCCTAGCACTATTTGAGCATGCAATCAAACAAACTTGATCAGATGCCTGACTCAAACTGTAAATCTATCAGGCACACATGAACATTAAAACAGAACCAGTCATTTACGACCACACAGTGTACAACTATACAGAGTCACACGTTACTAGATACAGAAGTGAGGATGTCAGGCCATTAGGGCACTGACTCACCTTGCAGTGGGGAATGGGGGCGGGGGTGTGGGGCTGTTAAACCCCTCACAGTAGTGCTCAATGAAGGAACGGAGATGGGAGAAAGTGCCTTCTTGGAGATCCACACAGAATGGACGATGCCAGGCCACAACTTGTCTGAACGTTTGGGAGCAAAGCACAAGTCACATTCATTGTCATGACAAACAAATAGAAAATTGGACCCATTTTGATATCCAAACTCCAGTAGAGAATGACCGATTCAAGAAATAATCAATATACAGGGATCTTTCATGGATAAAATATTATGTTTTTAGTTTAAATGAAATTTCATTTGCCCAGTCATTCGATTTTTCAGACAAATTACACACAATTTTAAGTAAAAACTGACCCCAGCATTGGTACAAATTGTATTTGTAAATAACTTTGAAGAAATCAAAATTGAATCTACTCAATCATTATTTCAAAATGCACTAGTTGCATGGGGATATAAGGTATGCATGTACAATCATACAATGTACCTACCAGTTGTAATGAATTTCATGACTTTGGCAGAGTGTCCAAAAGGTTCAAGTCACTTTGTACGTTGTGATGCTAACCCATGATACTCTACCGGTCTATTTTAGAAGCACTGACCACTGACCACTGACCACTGACCTGTCAGAGGGCAAAGCTGTCCAGGCCACACTGTGAGATGTCCCTGCTGATATCTGGTGAATGGTCACTCCCTCCAGACTGGTCACTTTCTTGACCCTTGTGATGGGGCTGGTGGTATGGCCTTGACCACACTGACCCATGGCATTGTTGCCCCATGCATATACCTCATTGTCTGTGGAAGAAAAGACAGGTCCAGAAGAATATTCTATACACAGTCACAGTTCATAAGAAGTCTTTGACAACCCCATCAACTTTTTTCTCATTAATCTTTTATTCTAAGACTTAGAACGGTATAGAAAGTACGAAATGAGACACAGGTTAGAAAGAAATCATTTCTTCACGCTTTATCCAAAAATATATTGTGTTGTCATAAAAAAAAAAATATAATAATGTCTTATATTTCTGCCAAGAATTATTTTTCATCCACCATAACATTTTTGGTACATGTACATCAAAGTAACATAATGTACCCTGAAATTTATCTCAACCTGGAATTCTACTCAAGGCATTTCTAGGTAGTACGAACCCTGTGAAGTGGTCTCTTTTAAATACCTTACAAGAAATGGGCAAGTGATATGCACCGATCTAAGTTCACCTTTGTGATTTGTAATAAGTGAACGGTATCACCCACATACATCATGCTACAAAAATACAGCAAAACATTTTTTTTTACCACAATGTCACAGCAGATTTTAAGTTGACAGACATCCTTCTTACCGTGTGTGAGAGCTAAGCAGTGGCTGTCCCCACACGCCATGTCTACTATTCTCGTGAACTGCAGGTCTTCAATAAGCTTAGGCCTCAGCGAAATAGCTTCTGATGAACCACAGCCAAGACACGCACCATGGCCCCAAGCAAATACCTGAAGAAGCAAGCAAAAGCACAATGTTATAATAAACAGTCAGTGAGGAATATACCTAAATTTGAGGCAGTTTTTGTTTGATGTAATATATCTAAAAATAGAAAGGACTCTATCAATTGTACCTGTTCATCTTTCACACCATATAATGAATTATCCTTTGCAGAGAAACTGTTCAAAGTTCTGTGCAATGTACTAATTATCTTGGTGTGTCTGCAGAATTTGCAAAGGACTATTTCAGCACAAGTTCCTGAAGAAAACATTACCTAGTTTTGTTGCTATAAATTCTGTACTGTAATTATCTCAGAGTGATCATACATTTCCTTGTTTTCAGTTTTTGCAGTATTACGACTGAATATTACCTTTCATACTACAATGACAAAAAGTACCATTCACTATAGGACAGTAAATATATAGAATTTAAAAGTGATAATCATTTGACGCTTTTGCTCAACCAAATATTTTTATTTCTTTTCATGACAACATATAAATAAAGTCCCACTTGAGAATAGTATCATCCCCGCCATCACAACTGTCATCACTGTTACAAACTTACATTTCCTGAATCAAGACTAACCTGGCCAGTAGACGTCAGGGCAAGAGATGATTGGCTGCCACAGCCGACCTTCTTGATGAATAGACCAATCAGGGATTCAATGATCTTTGGTTTGTACACTCTGTTTGTGTCCCCATGACCTAGCTTGCCTAGTACACAAAAGAACAAATGAACAAACAAAACAAAATAAAGCATGAAATTGATGAAGTCATCTTTGACACAAATTGGCAATATATTAGTTTCAACACGAAAAACATTTTCTTCTGATCGAGCCAATATGAAAACATAATTGTGGTGTCCAAGCAAGTTTGATTACTTGTGGCAATTATGCACAATTATCAGACCTCTTTGTAGCAAATGCAACGGCAGATTAAGACGGCTGCTATTAACAAGGAGAGACAAAAGCAAAAGCCACTGTAAACGGTACATAAAAGCAATGACAAAAATTTGGAAGGAAATCATGATATCCCCATCTATGTCAATACAATGGTGTAGTTTGATCTAGCTTGCTCTACCCCTTTAAAACCAAAGCCTGACCTCTGCCCCCCCACGGAAGAAAGCAGTAACTGCATAGCTGCTGAGCTGAGATAAATGCGATTTTGTGTTTTTTGCAGATTCTTTAAAAACACAGAAACATTCAAAAATAATTTTGTGGTATGATTATGCACCATACCTAGTTGTCTAACAATACCTAGGAAAAAATTATGTTTCCGTTATTTTTTAAATGTTATTTAGGAAAATGCAGTTACTGCGGTGGCTCACCCTTGATTCTGGGTAGTTTCCCCACGGAAAAAAGCAGTAACTGCAGACGGCCAGGAGTCTGCTGTTTTCCCCATGGAAAAAAGCAGTAACTGCACATGTCACATGACCATAGGAGGAGAATTGTTACCACCACCAGGTTATAAAGACAGTTCTTCTACTTTCTGGTTAGTCTAGATCTATAAGATCTAGGACCTATCGCTAGACCTAGACTAGGTCTTCTCGATTGAATGACATTCTGTGTAAAAATAAGGTAGACACCTATTGACCTATGTACCCTAATTGAACTTTGGAGTGCCCGGCCTGGCCCCTGACACATGACCCTGGACTAGACAATAAAGTCAAGTCTCTTCGTCTTAGATCGTAGTCGAACTCTGACCTTACACTTAAGCTAGACTACAGATCTATGCCCAATGTTAGTGCTAGACCTAGATCTATTACGTTAGATTAGGCCTACTGACATTTTGTCTAACACTAAACAGTTAACAATAGATTAGAATCTAGATCTACTCTGTAACGTTAGATCTGGTAGACCTATTTTAAACTTTAGGGCCTACATCTAACATTAGACTAACGTTAGTGCATTAATACTAGTGCTCATCTCCCTTCAATATATTTTCAGCTCACCTAGATCTTCTGGTTCTGGCCAAAGCCATGGCTACCATGACTTTTCCTCTGCAATTCATGATAGATTTACAGGCATGCCTGGACCGCAGAAACTGTGTGACAGCACGGTTAGCACTGGCATGATCACTCAGACTGTACAAGACCTGCAATACTGTGCAAGTGATGACTGTGATGTGATGCAATGTTTAGCTAGCTATAGTTACTGTATGCTGCAGAATTTATGCGCATGCAGCTGCTGCACGCGTATTCTGCACTCAGAGCACGCCGAGTCTGCCAGGTTTGCTAGTCTCCAGAAAGAAGCTTTTTCTACAACTTGTCATATGATTCCCTGCGGGCAGAGTCAAGTTACTGGTGAAACAATCTTTTTATATCTCCTCTCCTAAATTATGGGAGAAACTGCTGTTTACATTGTTTAAAAAAAAAATTAGTAGAAAAAATAAATGGTATTAGGGAAAAAAAAAATATACAGGAAGGACTATACAGAGTCTGAATGATAAAGACTAAATTGTTAGTTACTGCTTTCTTCCGTGGGCTTTGTTAGTTACTGCTTTTTTCCGTGGGGAAACTTGCAAAGTTGAATCAACTGGATGCAGTTACTGCTTTTTGCAAAAGTGAAAAATTGAATTTTTGGTCACTTTCATTTTTTTTTTCTGCAAAACTGTCCTATTAACATTGAAGAGCATTGGGTAAACTATTCATTTTTGCAAAAAAGTAAACATTCATAAAAATGTCAGTTACTGCTTTTTTCCGTGGGGGGGCAGACCTGTTTACTGTGATATCTCTAAGATCAATACATTCCAATGTGAATACATTCCAGGATCAATACATTCCAATGTCAGGTGCAAGGAGTACATTCGCTGAACAGGTGCACCTGCCCTCACAAAGGAGTTGCATACCAAACAAACACATTTCATGTCACATGATCAATAAAATTGATTTCCTACCTGTCAATCAAAACTCATAATAGGTGAAATATACATTAAAGTCCCCCATCTTTTCAAAATTTGAATGTGAGGTCAAAGGTCAGACTCACCGTTGTCTCCACCACCAAAAGACCAGACGGTGCGACAATCCTGGGACACGGCGATAGTGTGGGAGCTCCCACAAACCACCTTACCAACGTTACTGATGTCCTTGACAAGGGTGGGGACGTTCCTGCTGTTACTATCCCCATGACCTATTACACAAACACAAACATTAATACCTCTCATGAAAGAAAGTTGCCTCACAAATTGTGCATGGTGGAATTAAGAATTATCCTTTTTATCTTACAGGTAAGTTCTCAACATCCTTACTCAATTTTGACATTAGTGCATGGATATGAACAAGACTTATTCTTCTTCCATATCAACATTACTTACAACATTGTGTCATATTCTTGAGCAGGATCTTTGGATTCAAAGAAATGTCTGCAACATTTGTATGCTGCAGCTTGAATCCATGAAGGAGCTTTGGATGACATTCAGGAAACAGATTTAGACATATGTTTACACCCACATGAAATATTGAAAAAATGCACTTACAGATTCCTTCACACGATAAAATAGAAGCTGACTATTCGAAATCAACAAGAATATGGAAAAAGAGCTGATTGTGTAAAAAAAAAAATTGGGGCATTTTACAGACTGCCTTTGCCCTTACTTCATACATGGGTTGGTAAAGTTTATTTTTGCTTTTATTACATAATAAAGTATGTTTACATTGAGATGCATGATGAGGCACAAGATTTGACTTTATAGGTGTTTCCATGATTGACACTCATTTTTACCCACCTAGCCTTCCATAGTCCCCCTCTCCCCAGGTGTAGAGCTGACCGTCGTCCGTCACACAGGCACTGTGGCGGTAGCCGGCCGAGATGCAGACGATCACCTTGCCGGTCAGCACCCCGGTGATGAGCTTGGGGTACTTCTGGGTCAGCGTGTTGCCGTGGCCCAGCTTGCCGTAGTCACCGTCCCCCCAGCTGAAGACTTGACCCTCGGAAGTCAGGGCAAGGGTGTGGCCATCTGACCCCTAGGGGGCGATGAGTAGAAGAAAGGTCAAAAGGGATCATTTTATGGGTGGTAGTGATCAGGGTTGGGAGAGGAGCAAGTGCCTGGTGGTAATATTTGAAGGCAGTTGTCCTACAGAGTGATAGTCTGGGCAAGGGGCAGACATTATCATGAATACAGTTGTCCAGGGACTAATTGTCCTACAACGAACGCAATTATCATGTATTCACGTCACGCACAAAACAAGAACGGTCTGTGCAATGCTGCTGCAAAGTTGGAGCTAGAGCTTGCCTGGCTTAAATAACATACAGTGTACATGACCCCAAAAGTTCTCATAAAATATGAATATCAGTCACTTAAATTAAGAAACCCGAAGGCAAGCAAACTATTTTTGAAATGCTTGAAATATTTTTGGAACTTACGGTATCCTCAGTCCTGAAAAAGTTTAGACATCTGAATCTTAAGTCGAGTTGATTTTTTGCAACTGATTAACAAATTGACCTTCATCAACATAAACACACACTGATTATTCTGTGTTTTAGTAGTAGCATGTAGCCAAGATAAAAATCATGGGTAGACTCAAACCAACAATCCCCTGATTGCTAGACAGTCAGCATATCCACCAACCCATTCAAAGGTTTTTGTTTTAGTTTTATTTCTTTTGGTTCATGTATGTGCGTGTGTGTGTACCTGCTCTCATAACTCACCTTTGACGAGGATATCCTTGTGATGATGTTGTTATCAAAGTTGAGTTTCTTGAGTTGGGTCTGGTTATTGGAGTCCCCCAGACCCAGTCTTCCATAGCTGCCCTTCCCACAAGCTCTCACAGACCCATCGGAGGAGATGACAAAGGTACAGTACTGTCCAGCTTCAATCTGATCACAGAATAAAAAGATATTAGTGGCTGCTCAAGTTTAGGTTGAGGTTCAAGTAGCCCAAGATGCAGAGGTCAACCGACGGCCTGTATACTAGAATGTGACCGTG